>NC_060955.1:24292171-24517513 GCF_910589235.1 Vespa crabro | reverse complement strand
CGTCATCACGCACTTCCGCACGCTCACATACACGCCCTTTTCGCGCCCGTTCTCTGCGCCTTTCAGCGTCCTCTTTGGCACGCATAACCCGTCCAGCGAAGGTTCGAAAGGCAGCCCATCCATCCGGGACCGTCAGAGAGGCCCTGACAATCGCGGAAGGGATAGCTGCCCTCCCCCCATCGCATTCACCAACTCACTCCTGTCATCCGTCCACGCGGGCAGTCGACCAGGGTGTGCTCCGCCGTATCTTCACTCTCTCCGCAGTGGAAGCACTGCGAGGTGGGGATCTTCCTAATATTAAAAAGATACGCTGCGAAACAGCCATGGCCGGTCATCAGCTGCGTGGTATGAAATGTCGTTCTTATACAGAACGGCCTTTCAATCCACTCAGCCAACCATTCGGCAACAGCCGTCCGCACGCGTTCTCCCGTTGTCGCCGGGGACTCAAGAAGCTCAATCTCCTCAGCCCTCCATGCCTCTACTGCCCTCCTTCTGGCAAGAGCGCCCAATACCGCCTTAGCACGCGGGGGAAACAGGTTCCTCCGCGTCTCTAATAGCCGCATACGTCTCCGCCAGTCGGGGTGCCAGATGCTTAAGGGGAATAATCCCCGCAATCATCATAGACGCATGGAAGGAGACCGTCCGGTATGCACAGCACACCCGGATCGCCACCTTCCTCTGGAGGCTCCGAATAGCCCGCCCGATTCTCGCGTCTTCCGCGACAGCGCGCCACCACACCGGCGCCCCATAAAGGAGCACCGAGTGGATCACGCTGCCGTATAGCCGTCGCCTATTCTCCCCCGGTCCATGGAGGTTCGGAAGGAGCCTCCTAAGGGACCGAAGAATACCCTCCGCTTTAGGGATTAGGGCCTCGAAGTGGGGCCTGAACGACATTCTGGAGTCTATAATTATTCCCAGGTACTTTACCCTGGTCTTAACTTCTACGGAAACCCCTCTAAGGCAAATCTTAGGGGGCGGGACATTCCTGCGTCTACGGAGGGCAGAGGCAGGGAAGGCCATGGCCTCCGTCTTTTGCGGTGCCACTTTAAGACCCAATCCCTCAATTTCCTTGACTATTACGTCAAGGTCCCGTTCGGCGTTCATGATGGCCTGTGACAGGTCCCATCCCGATGACAGCAGGGCCGTGTCGTCCGCATAGCAGACAACACGGGAGCCTCCTGGCATCGGGGTTCGGAGGACACTGTCATAGGCAATGTTCCACAGCGTAGGGCCCAGGACGGATCCCTGTGGTACTCCACAGTACACGTGTCTTTCCACCTCGCAGCCATGTCTGTCCTTGTATACTATGGCGCGATTGTCCAGGTAGCTCCTGATGATATTCACCAGGTAGCATGGAAAGTTCTCACGCTCCATCGCCCTCACAATAACCGCCCACGGTAGGGAGTTGAAGGCATTCGAGATATCCAGACTCACCAGTATGACGACATTCCTGTCTCGCGTCGATGCCTCCACGAAGTTTTTCACCTCGAGGATGGCATCCACGGTTGATCTTCCCGTCCTAAACCCATACTGTGATGGCGCCAGGGTTCGAGTCTCCTCTAGGTAGCTGTTGATCCGACCAACGACTACCCGCTCGAATAGTTTCCCCAGTTCGCCAATCACGCATATGGGTCTATATGACCCTGGTGAGTCCGGGGGCGCGTCCCTATTCTTCCTGATAAGGACGAGCCTCGCTATCTTCCACGGTGTCGGGAACCTTCCTGCCGACAAGCATGCAGAGAAGCACCGCGCCAACCCTTTCCCACAGTGTGTCGACGCAGCACGCACAACCACACCCGGTATTCCATCCAGTCCAGGAGCCTTTCTTCCTGTTCCTTTCCTGGCGGCAGCCAAGACCTCCTCCACAGAGATAACCACCTCTGAGGGTGCGGGATCCTGTGGCTCATCAATTCCCGGTCCTCCTGGGAATAACTCGGAGAGGATATTCTCCAGTACTTCAACCTCTAGGGTTTCAGTTACTGGTGGGGCATAAGGTCTCAGCTTCCCTAATACCAGTTTATAGGGTCTGCCCCATGGGTCATCCTCTATGGAGTCCAGCAGGTCCCTCCAAGAGTTCTTCTTGGCTTCCCTGATCGCCTTAGTTAGTGCCCTCCTCGCGTCTCTTCGAGCGTCCAGACACTGCACTATTTCGTCACTGTTCTTCTTCTTCCTGGCTCTAGACAGTTTCCTTACGGTGGCCGTCGCAGCGGCCCTCAGGTTCGTTAGTTCGTCCGACCACCAGTAAGTACACTTCTTAACGCGGGTTTGCCCCCTCACCCGGGGCATGGCCATGTCGCATGCTTCTTTCATTGTGGACTGTGCCCACTTCACCATCTTGTCCACACAGTCCACTCCGGTCATACTCCCTCCGTGCATGTTTCCACCTGTCCACTCTCCTGAGATGAGTGCTGCAGCAAGGTAGTCCTCATCCAAAGCGTTAACCTTCCATCGAAGGCGCTTTTTATCTCGTGGACGAGAATTTCGGACCCCTGCGGCCTCGTGCCTATATCTATATCTTACATATAGGTGGTCCGAAAGGGACTCAGCCTCTTCCACTCTCCAGTCCGAGAGGCGGACGCCGGCCGCCGGCGTGCCCCACGTTAGATCTATAACGCTCGATCCTTGCGGACGAACGCACGTGGGACAGCCAGCCCGGCTCAGCAGATCCAGGTTCACTCTGTTGGCCCAGATGCATAGCAACTCACCTCTACGGTTGCTCCTACCCTCTGGGTCCCATCTGCTGGACCGGGCATTAAAATCGCCAGCCACCAGCGCTGGGAGAGCGGGGAATGTTCCTAGGAGCTCTTCGAGCTCATCAAGGAGTCTACCAAACATCGTGATGTTCTCGCTGGGAGGAAAGTACACTGAAACTACCAGCGAGTCCCCCCATTTAATGGCTACGTAAAAGAGACCCCGACGCACCAGGCTGCAGGGTCTTCTACTCTCGCCCACGAGCACCGCGGAAAGTGCGGTCCCTCCCAGTGATGAGAACCATCTCTCATCCCTCGGAGGAACCCACCATGGTTCCGCAATGACCGCGAGCTCCACACTGTCCTCACGCATACGCTGTGCCAGCAGGTCCTGTGCACGGCGTGCGTGGTTCAGGTTCACTTGTATTACAGCGGAGGCCATTGTCTATAGATCCTCCACTGTAACTACCTCTACTGAGGTGCCTGGAACACTTTGTTCCACCTCCATCTCGTCATCCACCTGTCTCTTCTCGGTCGCTTTACCGTTTTTCACGCGGCACTTGTCAGCGATCTTGTTCGACTCTTCCCGCGTTCTTGTTTCTTCAGGGCAGACGTCTGGTGCCCCTGCGTACACCTTGTCCACCCATTTCCTGGGAGGCACTACCGGGCACTCCCAAGAACCGGCACGGTGGTTGGTCGGCTTCCGGCCGGCATCTGTACAGACAGGGCACGATGCCCTGTCCGTACACGTTTTGGCTATGTGTCCCGTTTTCCCGCAGACGTAACAGACGTCTGTCCTGGATTTTTCAGTCGGGCACATCGCCGCAATATGTCCTCGAGCGAGGCATCGATGGCATCTGAGGGGGGGCTGTCTAATCTCGCGCACCCTCACCGTCGAAATCCCTATCTGTAATTTGCCCTTATCCAGGGCCGCACGCGTGATAGGCACAGGCGCGGAGACGATGGCCTCGCCTAGTCTACCCCTGCCAATTCTTATGTCCCCTATCTTGATCAGGTTGGGGTCCGTTCCGGATTTTATTTCCAGAAGCGCGTTCCTGATGATGGTCCTGTTTGCCCACCCATCCAGGCCCACCAGTTTTATGGTGCTCGTGCGCACGGGGCGAGTAATTTTCGCTCCCGGGACAGCATTCCTAATGGCCTCCGCCATTCGGTCAGCCTTCTCATTCGCACCTTTGCCTCGTATCTTCCAGATGAAGGCGCCTGTGAGGCCTCTCTTACAGGGCAGATTGGTGATCCCCAGGTCCTTCAAGTTGACCGCGTTTACCGCCCGGCCAAGCGCATCCCTGTATGACATCTCCTCGGTGCAGGACAGGGAAACAGCCGCAACTTCTCTTTCTCTCTGCCTTCTCCTTTTCCTACGTTGCGCGCCACTCTCCTTTTTCTTTCCCTTCTTGGGGGCCACTTGTCCCCGCAAGGGTTGAGGGTCATTGCCTTCCTTTCTTAGTACAGCTCGGGGGGGTGGTGGGTTCGCCTCCCTCCTCTGGGCCCGTCTCTCCTTTCGGCCAAGTACCTGCACAAAGTCGCCCTGCGGGGTTAGTGTCCTAGCTACACTTACCTGATTCGCAGGAGGACGCGTGGATACAGCACGGACTGTAGGGCCTTTATGTGTCCCGCCAGCTCCATTGGCTGATCCACTCGCTGTCTGCTGCCGTTGCTGTTGCTGCTGCTGCTGTTGCCGCTGCTGCTGCTCTCGCTGCTGCTGCTGTTGTTGTTGCGGATGCTGTCGCAGCTGTTGCTGCTGTTGTTGCGGCTGCTGCGGGTGTTGCTGATTACAGCGAAACGCCTCCGTCATCAGCTTGATCGACTCAATCAGCTGCTGAACCTCCGGAGTCGTTGATTCGCTCCTCGTAGCAACTGGTCTTGGTTCCTTCGCCCTCTCCTTCTTAAGGAGGGCAAGTTCCTCTGCCATCTCCTTGTTCCGCAGTCCCATGACCCTCAGTTCAGCCTTCAGCTGCACCATTGCCTCCTGTACTGACGGAGAGTCCCCATCTCCTGACTTAAATCTGTCCTGTAGTGTTTGGTGGATCTTCACTACGTAGCTATTGGAGTTCTTCATCTTCCCCGAGACAGATCCCTTGATATTGCCGCACTTCCTCCTCTCGGCGTCACTTATCTGGATATGCCTCGTTGCTATCTCCAATAGCCTGCATGTTTCCACCTGAGGTAGTTGGGCCACTGTCGGGAATTCCGAACTCCACCCAACCACGTCAGCTCCTGTCTCCTCTTCTTCAGAGGAGTAGGTTATAGGCTTCGTCCGCTTACTCCTCCCAAAGCAAATAGGAGACCTCTGTCCGGAAAGCCGCACCCTGTATTTGGCCCTGGCAACCTTTTGCCATTCCTCCAAATTTTCCTCCTCAGGCCTTGAACTTCCTGGCATGTTAGATACACCACAGGCCAGGTCGCCTACCTGTGATGCCCTTCCTGACGCAGAAACCAGAGCTGGGGCCAGGTTGCCTACCCCGAGCTCCTGGCAGTCGTTGGATGACGACGGAGGGTGGCCTGCCATATCACCACCTAGCACCGCCGTGGCATGGGTATCCCTCCCACGCCCGCTGATTACTCTACCTGAAGAACTCATCATGTTATTGATTAATGGTTGGGAGCCAGGCTCCCCATTGGAAAGGAAAGGAAAAGAAGAATGCTAGAGAGAGAGAGAGAAAGAGTAGGAAAGATATGATAGGACAGCAAAAAGAGAGGAATAGCCATACAAGAGCATTTACACATCATACATACCATCCCTTTTAGTCGCCTCTTACGACAAGCAGGGAATACTGTGGGAGTATTCTACTGCCCCCTTCTTACAGGGGGGGTTCCCCCTACCCACAGGGGAAACCCTGACGCAACCCTGACGCAACCCTGACGCAACCCTGACGCAACCCTGACGCAACCCTGACGCAACCCTGACGCAACCCTGACGCAACCCTGACGCAACCCTGACGCAACCCTGACGCAACCCTGACGCAACCCTGACGCAACCCTGACGCAACCCTGACGCAACCCTGACGCAACCCTGACGCAACCCTGACGCAACCCTGACGCAACCCTGACGCAACCCTGACGCAACCCTGACGCAACCCTGACGCAACCCTGACGCAACCCTGACGCAACCCTGACGCAACCCTGACGCAACCCTGACGCAACCCTGACGCAACCCTGACGCAACCCTGACGCAACCCTGACGCAACCCTGACGCAACCCTGACGCAACCCTGACGCAACCCTGACGCAACCCTGACGCAACCCTGACGCAACCCTGACGCAACCCTGACGCAACCCTGACGCAACCCTGACGCAACCCTGACGCAACCCTGACGCAACCCTGACGCAACCCTGACGCAACCCTGACGCAACCCTGACGCAACCCTGACGCAACCCTGACGCAACTCCGGAAGGAACCAGAAAAAACTACAAACGTAACCAGTCACAACTCCGGAAGGAACCAGAAAAAACTACAAACGTAACCAGTCACAACTCCGGAAGGAACCAGAAAAACTACAAACGTAACCAGTCACAACTCCGGAAGGAACCAGAAAAAACTACAAACGTAACCAGTCACAACTCCGGAAGGAACCAGAAAAAACTACAAACGTAACCAGTCACAACTCCGGAAGGAACCAGAAAAAACTACAAACGTAACCAGTCACAACTCCGGAAGGGACCAGAAAAAACTACAAACGTAACCAGTCGCAACTCCGGAAGGAACCAGAAAAAACTACAAACGTAACCAGTCGCAACTCCGGAAGGAACCAGAAAAAACTACAAACGTAACCAGTCGCAACTCCGGAAGGAACCAGAAAAAACTACAAACGTAACCAGTCGCAACTCCGGAAGGAACCAGAAAAAACTACAAACGTAACCAGTCCCAACTCCGGAAGGAACCAGAAAAAACTACAAACGTAACCAGTCCCAACTCCGGAAGGAACCAGAAAAAACTACAAACGTAACCAGTCGCAACTCCGGAAGGAACCAGAAAAAACTACAAACGTAACCAGTCTCAATTCCGGAAGGAACCAGAAAAAACTACAAACGTAACCAGTCACAACTCCGGGAGGAACCAGAAAAAACTACAAACGTAACCAGTCACAACTCCGGAAGGAACCAGAAAAAACTACAAACGTAACCAGTCACAACTCCGGAAGGAACCAGAAAAAACTACAAACGTAGCCAGTCAAAACTGCGGAAGGAACCAGGAAAGAAAAAGAAAAAGAAAACCACGAACGGAACCTAACACAAATCCGGAAAGAACCAGGAAAAATAAAGAACAAAAAACTACGAACGTAGCCAGTCACAACTCCGGGAGGGAACAGTAAAAAAAGAGAAGAAAAAAACAAAAAAACTACGGACGAAACCAGGCACAACTCCCGAAGGAACCAGGAAAAAAAATGGAAAAAAAACTACGAACGTAGGCAGTCACAACTCAGGAAGGAACCAGGAAAAAAAAAATAAATAAATAAAAAAACTATGGACGTAACCAGGCACAACTCCGAAAGGAACCAGGAATAAAAATAAATTAAAAAACTGCGGTCGTAGCCAGTAACAACTCAGGAAGTAACCAGGAAAAAAATAAATAAATAAAAAAACTATGATCGTAACCGGGCACAACTCCAGCAGAAATCACGAAAAAAAATGAAAAAAAAAACTACGGGCGTATCCAGTCACAGCTCCGGAAGGAACCAGGAAAAAAAAGGAAAAATAAATAAAAAAAACTATGAACGTAACCAAGCACAACTCCGGAAGGAACCAAAAAAAAAGAAAATGAAAACTACGCACGTAGCCAGTCACAACTCCGGAAGGAACCAGAAAAAACTACAAACGTAACCAGTCACAACTCCGGAAGGAACCAGAAAAAACTACAAACGTAACCAGTCACAACTCCGGAAGGAACCAGAAAAAACTACAAACGTAACCAGTCACAACTCCGGAAGGAACCAGAAAAAACTACAAACGTAACCAGTCACAACTCCGGAAGGAACCAGAAAAAACTACAAACGTAACCAGTCACAACTCCGGAAGGAACCAGAAAAAACTACAAACGTAACCAGTCTCAACTCCGGAAGGAACCAGAAAAAACTACAAACGTATCCAATCACAACTCCGGAAGAAACCAGAAAAATCCACGGACGTAACCAGTCACAACTACAGAAGGAACCAGAAAAAACTACCCACGTAGCCAGTCAAAACTGCGGAAGGAACCAGGAAAAAAAAAGAAAAAAAACCACGAAAGTATCCAACACAAATCCGGAAAGAACCAGGAAAAAAAAAGAACAAAAAACTACGGCCGTAGCCAGTCACAACTCCGGAAGGGAACAGTAAAAATAAAGAAGAAGAAAATAAAAATACTACGGACGTAACCAGGCATAACTCTGGAAGCAACTAGGAAAAAAAACTACGGACGTAGCCAGTCACAACTCCGGAAGGAACCAGGAAAAGAAAAAGGAAAAAAAACTACGAACGTAGACAGTCAAAACTCCGGGAACAACCAGGAAAAAAAAGAGAAAAAATAATTAAAAAAACTACGGACATAGCCCGTCACAACTCCGGAAGGAACCAGAAAAAAAATAAATAAATAAAAAAACTATGGACGTAACCAGTCGCAACTCCGAAAGGAACCAGGAAAAAAAAATACATAAAAAAACTGCAGACGTAGTCAGTCACAACCCCGGAAGAAACCTGGAAAAAAATAAATAAATAAAAAAACTATGGACGAAACCAGGCACAACTCCAGCAGAAACCACGAAAAAAAATGGAAAAAAAAACTACGGACGTATCCAGTTACAGCTCAGGAAGGGAGCAGTAAAAAAGAATAAGTGAAAAATTAAAAAACTACGGACGTAACCAGGCACAACTCTGGAAGCAACCAGGAAAAAAAACTACGGACATAGGCAGTCACAACTCCGGAAGGAACCAGGAGAAAAAAGAGAAAAAATAAATAATAAAACTACGGACTTAGACAGTCACAACTCCTGAAGGAACCAGGAAAGAAATAAATAAAAAAAAAACTATGGACGTAACCAGTCACAACTCCGAAAGGAAGCAGGAAAAAAATAAATAAATAAAAAAACTAGGGACGTAACCAGTCACAACTCCGAAAGGAACCAGGAACAAAAATAAATAAAAAAACTGCGGACGTAACCAGTCACAACTCCGAAAGAAACCAGGAAAAAAAATGAATAAAAAACTGCGGACGTAGCCAGTCTCAACTCCGGAAAAAACCTGGAAAAAAATAAATAAATAAAAAAACAATGGACGTAACCAGGCACAACTCCAGCAGAAACCACGAAAAAAATGAAAAAAAGAACTACGGACGTAGCCAGTCACAGCTCAGGAAGAAACCAGGAAAAAAGGAAAAATAAATTTAAAAGACTGTGAACGTAACCAGGCACAACTCCTGAAGGAACCAGAAAAAAGAGAAAATGAAAACTACGCACGTATACAGTCAAAACTGCGGAAGGCACCAGGAAAAAAAGGAAAAAAAACCACGAACGTAACCAAACAAAAATCCGGAAAGAACCAGGAAAAAAAAAGAACAAAAAACTACGGACGTAGCCAGTCACAACTCCTGAAGGGAACAGTAAAAAGAAAGAAGAGAAAAATTAAAAAACGACAGACGTAACCAGGCACAACTCTGGAAGCAACCAGGAAAAAAGAACTACGGACGTAGCCAGTCACAACTCCGGAAGGAACCAGGAAAAGAAAAAGGAAAAAAAACTACGAACGTAGGCAGTCACAACTCCGGAAGGAACCAGGAAAAAAAGGAGAAAAAATAAATTAAAAAACTACGGACTTAGCCAGTCACAACTCCGGAAGGAACCAGGAAAAAAATAAATAAATAAAAAAACTATGGACGTAACCAGTCACAACTTCGAAAGGAACCAGGAAAAAAAAATAAATAAAAAAACTGCGGACGTAGCCAGTCACAACTCCGGAAGGAACCAGGAAAAAAATAAATAAATAAAAGAATTATGGACGTAACCAGGCACGACTCCGAAAGGAACCAGGAAAAAAAAATAAATAAAAAAACTGCGGACGTAGCCAGTCACAACGCCGGAAGAAACCTGGAAAAAAATAAATAAATAAAAACACTATGGACGTAACCAGGCACAACTTCAGCAGAAACAACGAAAAAAATGAAAAAAAAAACTACGGACGTAGCCAGTCACAGCTCAGGAAGAAACCAGGAAAAAAAGGAAAAATAAATTTAAAAAACTGTGAACGTAACCAGGCACAACTCCTGACGGAACCAGAAAAAAGAGAAAATGAAAACTACGCACGTATACAGTCAAAACTGCGGAAGGAACCAGGAAAAAAAGGAAAAAAAACCACGAACGTAACCAAACAAAAATCCGGAAAGAACCAGGAAAAAAAAAGAACAAAAAACTACGGACGTAGCCAGTCACAACTCCGGAAGTGAACAGTAAAAAAAAAGAAGAGAAAAATTAAAAAACTACGGACGTAACCAGGCACAACTTTGGAAGCAACCAGGAAAAAAAAACTACGGACGTAGCCAGTCACAACTCCGGAAGGAACCAGGAAAAGAAAAAGGAAAAAAAAACTACGAACGTCGGCAGTCACAACTCCTGAAGGAACCAGGAAAAATATAAATAAATAAAAGAATTATGGACGTAACCAGGCACGACTCCGAAAGGAACCAGGAAAAAAAAATAAATAAAAAAACTGCGGACGTAGCCAGTCACAACGCCGGAAGAAACCTGGAAAAAAATAAATAAATAAAAACACTATGGACGTCACCAGGCACAACTTCAGCAGAAACCACGAAAAAAATGGAAAAAAAAAACCACGGACGTATCCAGTCACAGGTCAGGAAGGGAACAGTAAATAAAAAGAAGAGAAAAATTAAAAAACTACGGACGAAACCAGGCACAACTTTGGAAGCAACCAGGAAAAAAAAACTACGGACGTAGCCAGTCACAACTCCGGAAGGAACCAGGAAAAGAAAAAGGAAAAAAAAACTACGAACGTAGGCAGTCACAACTCCTGAAGGAACCAGGATAGAAATAAATAAATAAAAAAACTATGCACGTAAGCAGTCACAACTCCGAAAGGAACCAGGAAAAAAAAATAAATAAAAAAACTGCGGACGTAGCCAGTCACAACTCCGGAAGAAACCTGGAAAAAAATAAATAAATAAAAAAACAATGGACGTAACCAGGCACAAATCCAGCAGAAACCACGAAAAAAATGAAAAAAAAAACTACGGACGTAGCCAGTCACAGCTCAGGAAGAAACCAGGAGAAAAAGAAAAAATAAATTTAAAAAACTGTGAACGTAACCAGGCACAACTCCTGAAGGAACCAGAAAAAAGAGAAAATGAAAACTACGCACGTATCCAGTCAAAACTGCGGAAGGAACCAGGAAAAAAAAAGAACAAAAAACTACGGACGTAGCCAGTCACAACTCCGGAAGGGAACAGTAAAAAAAAAGAAGAGAAAAATTAAAAAACGACGGACGTAACCAGGCAAAACTCTGGAAGCAACCAGGAAAAAAAAACTGCAGACGTAACCAGTCACAACTCCGGAAGGAACCAGGAAAAAAATAAATAAATAAAAAAACTATGGACGTAACCAGTCACAACTTCGAAAGGAACCAGGAAAAAAAAATAAATAAAAAAACTGCGGACGTAGCCAGTCACAACTCCGGAAGGAACCAGGAAAAAAATAAATAAATAAAAGAATTATGGACGTAACCAGGCACGACTCCGAAAGGAACCAGGAAAAGAAAATAAATAAAAAAACTGCGGACGTAGCCACTCACAACACCGGAAGAAACCTGGAAATAAAAAAATAAATAAAAACACTATGGACGTAACCAGGCACAACTTCAGCAGAAACCACGAAAAAAAATGGAAGAAAAAAACTACGGACGTATCCAGTCACAGGTCAGGAAGGGAACAGTAAATAAAAAGAAGAGAAAAATTAAAAAACTACGGACGTAACCAGGCACAACTTTGGAAGCAACCAGGAAAAAAAAACTACGGACGTATCCAGTCACAACTCCGGAAGGAACCAGGAAAAGAAAAAGGAAAAAAAAACTACGAACGTAGGCAGTCACAACACCTGAAGGAACCAGGAAAGAAATAAATAAATAAAAAAACTATGGACGTAACCAGTCACAACTCCGAAAGGAACCAGGAAAAAAAAATATATAAAAAAAATGCGGACGTAGCCAGTCACAACTCCGGAAGAAACCTGGAAAAAAATAAATAAATAAAAAAACAATGGACGTAACCACGCACAAATCCAGCAGAAACCACGAAAAAAATAAATTAAAAAAACTGTGAACGTAACCAGGCACAACTCCTGAAGGAACCAGAAAAAAGAGAAAATGAAAACTACGCACGTATACAGTCAAAACTGCGGAAGGAACCAGGAAAAAAAGGAAAAAAAAACCACGAACGTAACCAAACAAAAATCCGGAAAGAACCAGGAAAAAAAAAGAACAAAAAACTACGGACGTAGCCAGTCACAACTCCGGAAGGGAACAGTAAATAAAAAGAAGAGAAAAATTAAAAAACTACGGACGTAACCAGGCACAACTCTGGAAGTAACCAGGAAAAAAAAACTAAGGACGTAGCCAGTCACAACTCCGGAAGGAACCAGGAAAAGAAAAAGGAAAAAAAAACTACGAACGTAGGCAGTCGCAACTCCGGAAGGAACCAGGAAAAAAAAGAGAAAAAATAAATAAAAAAACTACGGACTTAGCCAGTCACAACTCCGAAAGGAACCAGGAAAAAAATAAATAAATAAAAAAACTATGGACGTAACCAGTAACAACTTCGAAAGGAACCAGGAAAAAAAAATAAATAAAAAAATTGCGGACGTAGCCAGTCACAACTCCGGAAGAAACCTGGAAAAAAAAAAATAAATAAAAAAACTATGGACGTAACCAGGCACAACTCCAGCAGAAACCACGAAAAATATGGACAAAAAAAACTACGGACGTAGCCAGTCACAGCTCAGGAAGATACCAGGAAAAAAAGGAAAAATAAATTAAAAAAACTGTGAACGTAACCAGGCACAACTCCGGAAGGAACCAGAAAAATGAGAAAATGGAAACTACGCACGTATCCAGTCAAAACTGCGGAAGGAACCAGGAAAAAAAAAGAAAAAAAATCACGAACGTAACCAAACAAAAATCCGGAAAGAACCAGGAAAAAAAAAGAACAAAAAACTACGGACGTAGCCAGTCACAACTCCGGAAGGAACCAGGAAAAAAAAAGGAAAAAAAACTACGAACGTAGGCAGTCACAACTCCGGGAGGAAGCAGGAAAAAAAAAGAAAAAATAAATAAAAAAACTACGGACTTAGCCAGTCACAACTCGGGAAGAACCAGGAAAAAAAGAAATAAATACAAAAACTATGGACGTAACCAGGCACAACTCCAAAAGGAAACAGGAAAAAAAAATAAATAAAAAAAATGCGGACGTAGCCAGTCACAACTCCGGAAGAAACCTGGAAAGAAATAAATAAATAAAAAAACTATGGACGTTACCAGGCACAACTCCAGCAGAAACCACCATAAAAAATGGAAGAAAAAACTACGGACGTAGCCAGTCACAGCTCCGGAAGAAACCAGGAAAAAAGAGGAAAAATAAATAAAAAAAACTATGAACGTAACCAGGCACAAGTCCGGAAGGAACCAGAAAAAAAAAATGAAAACTACGCACGTAGCCAGTGAATACTGCGGAAGGAACCAGGAAAAAAAGGGAAAAAAAAACCACGAACGTAACCAAACACAAATCCGGAAAGAACCAGGAAAAAAAAGAACAAAAAACTACGGACGTAGCCAGTCACAACTCCGGAAGGGAACAGTAAAAAAAAAGAAGAGAAAAATTAAAAAACTACGGACGTAACCAGGCACAACTCTGGAAGCAACCAGGAAAAGAAAACTACGGACGTAGCCAGTCACAACTCCGGAAGGAACCAGGAAAAGAAAAAGGAAAAAAAACTACGAATGTAGGCAGTCACAACTCCGGAAGGAACCAGGAAAATAAAAAGGAAAAAAATCTACGAACGTAGGCAGTCACAACTCCGGAAGGAACCAGGAAAAAAATAAATAAATAAAAAGACTATTGACGTAACCAGGCACAACTCCGAAAGGAACCAGTAAAAAAAAGGAAATAAGAACTACGGACGTAGCCAGTCACAACTCCGGAAGGAACCAGGGAAAGAAAATGAAAAAATAAATAAAAATCTACGGACGTAACCAGGCACAATTCCGGAAGGAACCAGGAAAAAAAAACTACGGGCGTAACCAGTCACAATTCCGGAGTAAACCTGAAACTACTACGTACGTAACCAGAAATAAATAAGAGTAATTAAGAAGTAATTAAGAAATATGTAAGTGGAAACTAAGAAACAACTAATACGTTTCTGGGAGAGAAACAGACGCAACTCGTACAATACAATACAATAATAATAGTAGCATTCATAAGTTTCTTCTTAATTATGGAAACAGTATAAATAATTTTTTTTGTTAACTATAATCATAATAATACATATAATAATAGTAAGAATAGGGATATTAGTAATAAGAATAAGCACTACAATGTAATAACATAACTACAGCAGGTAAAAATAGAATATATCTTGAGAAAAAGTGGCGAACAAATGTACGTAGTGTAAATGTTTTTATTAATTAATGTGTTGACATAATTTAATGTATTAACACGTTTAATGCTATGGTGGAGAGAAATTGCGAACAACTAGGGCTTCGGAGACTACTGCATCAACATCCACGCTAGATGATGCGTATGAACTGTTTATTTCTTACTTTTATTAAATAAGCAATATTCTGTTTCTCTGAACATTACATATAAAAATTTTTACACCAATCATTTAAAATATTTTCAATGCTTTCTTAATATAACGATGATTCTAATAATATTATTATATTATTATAATAATATTATTATAATATTATAATAGAGAAAAAATAAATATTACATTTCGTAAAGCGTTTCATAGCACGTAAGATGCGTTAGATTAAATAGTTTTCAGTCAATCTTCGTCGATCGATAATGACAACAAGAAAGGATCATTCGAAGGACGATACGGGATACCACGTCAGTCTCCTTTCGTACTCCGAGGTGTAAACGTCGAAATGATATCTTTCCTTACCGCTACATTCACTCGTCATATAGACACAGTCATTTTATAATTATTTAAACAATGTACATACACTCGTAGTACGATGAGACATTAATTAAATAATTTTACATTTCGTAAAGCGTTTCATAGCACGTAATATGCGTTAGATTAAATAGTTTTCAGTGAACCTTCGTCGATCGATAATGACAACAAGAAAGGATCATTCGAAGGACGATACGAGATACCACGTCAGTCTCCTTTCGTACTCCGAGGTGTAAACGTCGAAATGATATCTTTCCGTACAGCTACATTCACTCGTCATATAGACACAGTCATTTTATAATTATTTAAACAATATACATACACTCGTAGTACGATGAGACATTAATTAAATAATTTTACATTTCGTAAAGCGTTTCATAGCACGTAATATGCGTTAGATTAAATAGTTTTCAGTGAACCTTCGTCGATCGATAATGACAACAAGAAAGGACCATTCGAAGGACGATACGAGATACCACGTCAGTCTCCTTTCGTACTCCGAGGTGTAAACGTCGAAATGTTTGTAGTATCTCGTATCGTACTTCCAGTGTTCCTTCTTCTTAGAAGTTCCGAACAAGAAAGAGCGAAAGACAGCAATTTTATCTAACGCGTTTTAAGAGCTATGAAACGCTTTACGAAATGTCATATTGTTTAATTAAATTATTAAGACAATTAAAAACTTGTCAATATATTTTTCTAAGAAATTATTTAAAAATTCTTTAACATCTACTCTTATCTTTAGGTATTCTAACATAAATAGCTAAGTAAAATAAAAGTACATTAACGTTTAGTAAGATATGAAATGAAAAAATGTTTAAGTCGGATAAAGACATGCAGCCATTCGCCCGATAATACTTGCGTTATATGATTTACAATTAGACTTTGCAAGTATTAACGAACCAGGTCCCACCACGTGGAGGTTGCTGCAATTGGAGACCCACGGGCTAACGGTGACTCTACTCTAAAATCCGCGTTCCGCGATACCGATCCGCCATACCTTTCCGCTTCAATGCATTGGCTTCTTAGCTAACAGGGTATGTGTAGCTTTAGCTACTACACACCTCTTACAGATAGCTCCACCATTAGCACCGTCCGCTTCAGACATAACGGGTTATTAAGCACATCCGAATTCGTGCTTTCCGAATCTCGAACAAACAAAGCGCACTCCTTAGAAATACTAATCGCGTCCCGACACTCACGTGTGTGTTATAATTACGTAGATTCTACTGTTAAGCCGAAATTCGCGAAGTACCCCCATCGAGATTTTAAAGAAATCAAAACGAAGTCCACGGTAGGACCTTTAATCGCGCCCGAACACCCACGCGAGTGTTAGAAGAACGATGACTCTACTCTAGAATTCGCGATTTCGATACGAACAATCAAACGATATATAATCGCGCCCGAGAACACCTACGCCTGTGCCCGCCGACACGCGCGCCAGTGTTCTTCCTATCCTTCCCGTATTCGCGCATAGAAATCGATGATGAAACCCGCCATGTGACGAATCATCCGGTCGCTGATGAACCTATCCCTCGATGACCTATACTGTAAAAGAAAAAGATAAAGAGGAAATAATAAAACAAAAAAATATATGAAACAAAATAATATATATATATACATATATAAAATACAAATAGAAAATAAATATATATAATTAGATAAGAGACCTAAAAAAAGAAAAGAGAAGCAGCATGCACCATTCCATCGGACCTACATAAAGTTTAGAAATTATAATTAATAAAAATAGATTAAAAACATAATTAAAAATATAAACACATAATTAAACAAACAATTAAATACATAATTAGAAAGAAACAACATAAATAAATATTAAGAATACATAATTAAAAGGAAATAACATAATAATAACATAATTGAAAACATAATTCAAAAAAACGAATATGAGACAGAAACGAGAGCCGAAGAAAGAAAAGATAGCCCCAGAAAGAAAAGAATATAGACCCCAAAAAAGATAAGACAAGAGAAACAGTTTTATATGATGCTGTGACAGCAACCCGCACAGAAGCCCTCGCCCACAGGCCCCTCCCATGGGTCCCACCCGAAATACACAAAGGATAATTAATGAAAGTAAATAAGAATAAATAGAAATAACAGCGGACAAAAAAGTGTGATAGAAAAATATCCTTTTAGTTTGTCTAAGAAATTATTGTTCAATATATTTCTGTTAAATTTCTTCTTTTGAAGTATTATTAGCTATACGAAATGAAAATATGTTAATGTTTAGTTGGAATTAGTTTGAAAAGATACTGGTAAGTAATACAATATGCAGCCATTCGCTCGGTAATACTTGCATTTAAAAATTTACAATTAAACTTTGCAAGTATTAACGACCCAGGTCCCACCACGTGGAGGTTGCTGCAATTGGAGACCCACGGGCTAACGGTGACTCTACTCTAAAATCCGCGTTCCGCGATACCGATCCGCCATACCTTTCCGCTTCAATGCATTGGCTTCTTAGCTAACAGGGTATGTGTAGCTTTAGCTACTACACACCTCTTACAGATAGCTCCACCATTAGCACCGTCCGCTTCAGACATAACGGGTTATTAAGCACATCCGAATTCGTGCTTTCCGAATTTCGAACAAACAAAGCGCACTCCTTAGAAACACTAATCGCGTCGCGACACTCACGTGTGTGTTATAATTACGTAGATTCTACTGTTAAGCCGAAATTCGCGAAGTACCCCCATCGAGATTTTAAAGAAATCAAAACGAAGTCCACGGTAGGACCTTTAATCGCGCCCGAACACCCACGCGAGTGTTAGAAGAACGATGACTCTACTCTAGAATTCGCGTTTTCGATTCGAACAATCAAACGAAGTTTACTCGCGCCCGAGAACACCAACGCCTGTGCCCGCCGACACGCGCGCCAGTGTTCTTCCTATCCTTCCCGTATTCTCGCGTAGAAATCGATGATGAATCCTGCCATACGATGTATGATCCGGGCGCAGATGAACCTATCCCTCGATGATCTATCCTGAAAAAAAGAAACTAAGGAAAAATTAGAGAAAGCAAAAAAATATATAAAATAAAACATAATATACACATAGATTATAAATAGAAAATAAATATAATAATAAGTAAATAATATAGAAAATGAACATATATAAATAAATAAGAAAGCTAGAGAAAGAAACAATAAAAGTGCAGCTCAGCACCATTCCATGGATCCTACCTAAGACCTATAATAATAATTATAATTAATAAGAATATATTAAAAACATAATTAAGAACATAATTAAAACATAATTAGAAACATAAACACATAATTAAACACATAATTAGACACACAATTAAATACATAATTAGAAAGAAACAACATAAATAAATATTAAGAATACATAATTAAAAGGAAATAACATAATGATAACATAATTGAAAACATAATTCAAAAGGAAAAATATGAGATAGAAACGAGAGCCGGAGTAAGAAAAGATAGCCCCAGAAAGAGAAGAATAGAGACCCCAAAAAAGATAAGACAAGAGAAACAGTTTTATATGATGCTGTGACAGCAACCCGCACAGAAGCCCTCGCCCACAGGCCCCTCCCATGGGTCCCACCCGAGATATATAAAGGATAATTAGTGAGAGTAAATAAGAATAAATAGAAATAACAGCGGACAAAAAAGTGTGATAGAAAAATTTCCTTTTAGTTCGTCTAAGAAATTATTGTACAATAAATTCTGTGATATTTCTTCTTTCGAAGTATTATTAGCTATATAAGATGGAAATATGTTAATGTTTAGTTGGAATTAGATTAAAAAAAATTATGGAAAAGTAATACAATATGCAGCCATTCGCTCGATAATACTTGCATTATAAGATTTATAATTAAACTTTGCAAGTATTAACGACCCAGGTCTCACCACGTGGAGGTTGCTGCATGTGGAGACCCACGAGCTAACGGTGACTCTACTTTACTCTAAAATCCGCGTTCCGCGATACCGATCCCTTATGCCTTCCGCTTCGGATATTTAGGGCGACTTAGCTAACAGGAGGTATCTAGCCTCAGCTACAGGGACCCCACTTACAGAGAGCTTTACCGTTCAACACCCTCGCCTCGGGCATAACGGATTATTAAGCACATCTAAATACGTGCTTCCGAATTTCGAACAATCAAAGCGCATTAATCGCGTTCGCGACACTCACGTGTGTTATAATTACGTAGATTCTACTGTCCTATCCAAATTCGCGAAGTAATCTAATCGAAATGTCGAAGAAATAAAACAAAGTCCCCGGTAGGACTTTGAATCGCGCAAGCGAACATTCACGTGAGTGTTAGAAAAACGGTGACTCTAAGTTGAAATCCGAAGCGCACCCCGAATTTCAACATTACAACGAAGTCCATGATAGGACTTTTAATCGCGCCCGGACACCCACGCAATTGTTCGAAAAACGATGACTCTACTCTAAATAAACTAATCGAATATTCGAGGAAACAAAACGAAGTCCCCGGTAGGACTTTTAATCGCGCACGCGAACACTCACGTGAGTGTTAGATAATAACGGTGACTCTAAGTTGAAATCCAAAGTGACATATGCTAACCGATATTTAGACTTTCCATGATATTTGTCGGGATTTCCGCCCCGCTACCAAATATGAGGATTATCATAACATCAGCCAGCTATGTACAGCACTACAAGGTAAACCGTTCGCGCACCCCGAATTTCAACACTAAAACGAAGTCCATGATAGGACTTTTAATCGCGCCCGGACACCCACGCAAGTGTTCGGAAAACGGTGACTCTACTCTAAAAAAACGCGTTCGCGAGGTAATCTAATCGAATATTCGAGCAAATTTAAACGAAGTCCCCGGTAGGACTTTTAAGTCGCGCCCGCGTTCATTCACGTGAGTGTTAGAAAAACGGTGACTCTACTCTAAATTCGCGTTTTCGATTCGAACAATCAAACGAAATTTAGTCGCGCCCGCAAACACCCACGCCTGTGCTTGCCGACAAGCGTGCGAGTGTTCTCCTATCCTGCCCGTATTCGCGCGTAAAAATCGATGATGAATCCATGTCATGCTAGGATGACGCATCCGACCGCAGGTGAATCTCGATGATCTATCCTGGAAAAAAAGAAGTTAAGAGGAAAATAAGAAAAAGAAAAGAATATATAAAATAAAACATAATAATGCTGAAAGAACAGTCCTCTTCATTTCATGGGTCCTACCTAATGCTTAAAAATGAAAATTAATAAGAATATATTAATAACAAACCTAAAAACATAAAAACATAATTAAAAGGAAATAACATAATTAAATTCTAAAAAGACATAATAAAAAGAAATAACATATTAATAACATAATTAAAAACATAATTAAAAACATAATTAAAAACATAATTAAAGAAGAAAAATATGAGTAATAAAAGAGAGCTGCTGAAAGATAAGAAAATAGAAGTAGCTCTGCACGCTGCTGAAACAACAGTCCGCTTCATCTAATGGTTCCTACCTAAAACCTGTAAATTATAATTAAAAAGAATATATTAAAAACATAATTAAAACCATAAAAACATAATTAAAAAGAAATAACATAATATAAATCTGAAAAGACATAATGAAAAGAAATAACATATTAATAAGATAATTAAAAACATAATTAAAAACATAATTAAAGAAGAAAAATATGAGTAATAAAAGAGAGCTGCTGAAAGATAAGAAAATAGAAGTAGCTCTGCACGCTGCTGAAACAACAGTCCGCTTCATCTAATAGTTCCTACCTAAAACTTGTAAATCATAATTAATAAAAATATATTAAAAACATAATTAAAACCATGAAAATATAATTAAATAGAAATAACATAATAAAAATCTGAAAAGCCATAATGAAAAGAAATAACATATTAATGACATAATTAAGAACATAATTAAAGAAAAAAAATATGAGATACAAGAGAAAGCTGCAGAAAGACAAGAATATAGAAGCAGCTCTACACGATGCTGAGACAGCAACCCGCACAGAGGCCCACACCCATGTCCCCATCCCATGGGTCCCACCCGAGACTTATAAATCATAATTGATAATAGTAAATCAGTATGAAAAATATGAAATAGAAAAGAGAGCCCCAGAAAGAGAAGAAAAGAGAAGCAGCTATATAAGATGCTGAGACAGTAACCCGCACAGAGGCCCACACCCATGGGCCCCTCCCACGGGTCCCACCCGAGACTTATAAATCATAATTAATAATAGTAAATAAGAATGCAAAATATGAAATAGAAAGGAGAGCTCCAGAAAGAGAATAAAAGAGAAGCAGCTCTATAAGATGCTGAGACAGCAACCCACACAGAGGCACACACCCATGGCTTCCAGCCGAGATATATATAGAGGATAATTAATGACAGTAAATAAGAAAAAATAGAAATGACAGTAATTATTCGAACGATAAAATGCTGAATTTAATTTAATTAAACATAAGAAAAATAAAGGATTAATTAAAAAGAAATGAAATATTCTGAACACAGATATAAATAAATATTATTCTCTCTGAAAGAAATATTATATTTATTAATCGATAATATATAATAATATATGTACGTGTTCTCTATAACGTTGCTAAGAATATCCTATTATTTAAATATTAATTAATTATTCCCTCACGTGTTCGCGATCCCACGATCTAGACCTAGCTGAAAAGAAATAAGGAAAGGAAAAAGAATTAATATATATGTAAATTAATTATACGGACGATAAAATGCTAAATTTAATTTGATTAAACTTAAGAAAAATAAACGATTAATACAAATAAATATTATACTCTCTGAAAAAAATATTATTATATCTATTAATCGATAGTAAATGACAATACATGTATATGATTTTTATAACGTTGCTAAGAATATCTTATTGTTTAAATATTAATTAATTATACTTTACGTATATCGTACATTGTTTAAATGTTAAGATAATCCTATTTATTAATTATTCCTTCCCGTGTTCGCGTTCCCACAACTTAGAGCTAGCTGAAAAGAAATAAGGAAAACGAAAGAATATGTATATATGTATATTAATTATACGAACGATAAAATTCTGAATTTAATTTAATTAAAGTTAATAGCTAAAAAAAAAAATATTAATGAAAAACTGATCTAAAGAAATATTATATTACTTTTACATTTCATAGATATGTGATTTTAATATAGAACTCGATTTTATTAAAATAAAATTATGAATTTAATTGAACTTTAGAAAAGAAAAAATGTGCTAAATTTATCAATCGACTTTAACGTAAAATTTGATTTTATTAAACTAGAATCATAAATTCAATCAAGTTTTAAAAAACAGTTTAATATTAAAAAGGCATAAAATATGAAATAATCCTATTCGCGTACACGTGGCAATGTGGGAATATTATTTACGGAAAGTTACTTCGTCTCAGTTTTTTAAATTTACACCCCTACACCCATCACCATAAGAGCATTTTGAGTGACAACATGGTAAAATTAAAATATTAACATAGTAAAACTAAGAGCCATTCTCAAAAGTTCCTAGTGAACCTTTGAAAATAACTCAATAGCCTAATAATTGTTCACATGTTGTCTTCGGCATATAGCCTCTTCTTTGCTTCGTTCCTCAACCTAATCGATTATCACTCTAAAACTGTAACGACAAAATTTGATTCCAAATTCTAAGATATGAAAGAAAACCCTAATACAACCATAACGAATCTGAAAACTTATTATTATCCTTTCGAAAGATACTTTTTCGCAGAGTGGGAGAAAATAGATATTAATTATAAAAAAATTAGAAATTAGATAATAGTATATTAATTGCTGAAAATCCTGAGCTAAAAAATAATTAATTTATCATCTAGGCTTACGGACTACGTCTCTTTGTTTTTTAGCAATCATTCTACTCGATTTTTCTCTTTCAAAACCAATGACTCTATCGAGACTTTTTTGTATCAATTTAAATCGATTAAATATTTAATTAATAATTATTTAAAAATATAAAGCAAATCCTTGGACGTTCCTTCTTACAAACGAATATTTTAATTATTGTAATAAAATCATCCATAGTTTCGTTTGTAATCCAGAGACTATCCATCGCGAGTGTCTTCTTACTCGTTCTTTATTAGAACGTATGAATATCGATTCTTTACATATTTCCGCACGAGTAAAATATTTAAAAATGTATTAAAATATTCAAAATCTCAAATAATTATAAACGCGTTTGAGCAAGAAGACCCTATCCTAATCTAATAAATAAATGAAAAACTAAGAAACCATTCACGAGTAAATCTCCGAAGAAATTTACTCGTGGTCACTCAATGCTCTTCTACTAATTAATTACAACCAATCACCCGTGCCGATTCGGACCTTTCGTCCTCGACATGATTGAGTGATTGGAGGGACTTAAAAATTCACTCACTACTTAAGAAGTTCTGCGATGGCTCCAAAACACTCGTTCAGGTCGAAATTGAGAAGGGACGATCCGTATGTGGTTGAAAACTAGGTAGGTCGACATCAAAGTTCATCAAGAATATCTTCAATGATGCACTGACTCTACATCGCGATAGTTATTTTTTAACGAACGGTCACTGAATTTAATTCGCGAAACTCTACTGACTTTATAAATACAGCCTATGCGACTGTTAAAAAATTAATAAAGTTGCGAACAAACACTGACTCTAACGACTGCATTGCACGCAGACGTTGCAAAAACTTTTGCTTTTTAAATCGCGAAACGCGAACGAACAAACAC
The DNA here is from genome assembly GCF_910589235.1 of Vespa crabro. NCBI lineage: Eukaryota > Metazoa > Arthropoda > Insecta > Hymenoptera > Vespidae > Vespa > Vespa crabro. The sequence goes on along the minus strand of NC_060955.1, from coordinate 24,493,932 downwards.
TGCTTCTACTTTGAAATATTCATATTTAAGCAAAACAAGATAACATCGTTGGTTCCCGAGCGATTGCAATGACGTACTGAAAAAACAAAATAAAAACAAAGTTAATAATATCATTATTATAATAAGAAACAGAATAAATTATTGATAATTGTAAGATATAAAAATATATTTACCTTAAGATTCGTTGATACTTGCACCGAAGACACACTGAGAAATTTTAGATGCTTACTCGTCAAAAGACAAAGGAGAAATGATTCGGTAATCGGGATTGCGAATTTTCAATGTTTAAATAAATGTACTATTGTTTAAATATTAGGAAACTACTCGAAAATAAAATTTTTAACTACTAGAAGTTAATATTAAAATTATTTTAAGTCCCGCGCGCGATTCAGACTTTTCATTGTTTAAATAAATGAACTATTGTTTAAATATTACTCTATTCAATCCCGCGTGCTATAAAAATCGTTTAGATAATTATAAAATTACCGAAAATATTAATTTATAAGTTTTAGCGTTTAGAAAAGAGAGTCACGAAGTGCACACGTCGGAGTGCAAGAGCAAACTAAGTAGCGAGCTGTCAAAGTCGTGTAGAAGTGCGTTTATGTTTATGTCACAAGAGAAAACCGCTCCGAAATTAAAATTTTTAAGTACTAGAAGTTTATATTAGAATTATTTTAAGACCAGCGCGCGATTCAGAGTTTTTATTGTTTAAATAAATGAACTATTGTTTAAATATTACTCTATTCTATCCCGCGTGCTATAAAAATCGTATAGATAATTATAAAATTACCGAAAATATTAATTTATAAGTTTCAGCGTTTAGAAAAGAGAATCACGATGTGCACACGTCGGAGTGCAAGAGCAAACTAAGTCGCGAGCTGTCAAAGTCGTGTAGAAGTGCGTTTATGTTCATGTCACAAGAGAAAACCGCTCCGAAATTAAAATTTTTAAGTACTAGAAGTTTATATTAGAATTATTTTAAGTTCCGCGGGCGATTCAGACTTTTTATTGTTTAAATAAATGAACCAGTGTTTAAATAATACTCTATTCTATCCCGCGAGCTATAAAAACCGTGTAGATAATTATAAAATTACCGAAAATATTAATTTATAAGTTTTAGCGTTTAGAAAAGAGAGTCACGAAGTGCACACGTCGGAGTGCAAGAGCAAACTAAATCGCGAACTGTCAAAGTCATGAAAAAGTGCGTTTATGTTTATATTACCAGAGAAAACCGCTCCGAAATTAAAATTTTTAACTACTAGAAGTTTATATTAAAATTATTTTAAGTCCCGCGCGCGGTTCAGACTTTTTATTGTTTAAATAAATGAACCAGTGTTTAAATATTACTCTATTCTATCCCGCGTGCTATAAAAATCGTATAGATAATTATAAAATTACCGAAAATATTAATTTATAAGTTTCAGCGTTTAGAAAAGAGAATCACGATGTGCACACGTCGGAGTGCAAGAGCAAACTAAGTCGCGAGCTGTCAAAGACGTGTAGAAGTGCGTTTATGTTCATGTCACAAGAGAAAACCGCTCCGAAATTAAAATTTTTAAGTACTAGAAGTTTATATTAGAATTATTTTAAGTTCCGCGGGCGATTCAGACTTTTTATTGTTTAAATAAATGAACCAGTGTTTAAATAATACTCTATTCTATCCCGCGAGCTATAAAAACCGTGTAGATAATTATAAAATTACCGAAAATATTAATTTATAAGTTTTAGCGTTTAGAAAAGAGAGTCACGAAGTGCACACGTCGGAGTGCAAGAGCAAACTAAATCGCGAACTATCAAAGTCGTGAAGAAGTGCGTTTATGTTTATGTCACAAGAGAAAACCGCTCCGAAATTAAAATTTTTAACTACTAGAAGTTTATATTAAAATTATTTTAAGTCCCGCGCGCGATTCAGACTTTTTATTGTTTAAATAAATGAACTATTGTTTAAATATTACTCTATTCTATCCCGCGTGCTATAAAAATCGTATAGATAATTATAAAATTACCGGAAATATTAATTTATAAGTTTCAGCGTTTAGAAAAGAGAATCACGATGTGCACACGTCGGAGTGCAAGAGCAAACTAAGTCGCGAGCTGTCAAAGTCGTGTAGAAGTGCGTTTATGTTTATGTCACAAGAGAAAACCGCTCCGAAATTAAAATTTTTAAGTACTAGAAGTTTATATTAGAATTATTTTAAGACCAGCGCGCGATTCAGAGTTTTTATTGTTTAAATAAATGAACTATTGTTTAAATATAACTCTATTCTATCCCGCGTGCTATAAAAATCGTATAGATAATTATAAAATTACCGAAAATATTAATTTATAAGTTTCAGCGTTTAGAAAAGAGAATCACGATGTGCACACGTCGGAGTGCAAGAGCAAACTAAGTCGCGAGCTGTCAAAGTCGTGTAGAAGTGCGTTTATGTTCATGTCACAAGAGAAAACCGCTCCGAAATTAAAATTTTTAAGTACTAGAAGTTTATATTAGAATTATTTTAAGTTCCGCGGGCGATTCAGACTTTTTATTGTTTAAATAAATGAACCAGTGTTTAAATAATACTCTATTCTATCCCGCGAGCTATAAAAACCGTGTAGATAATTATAAAATTACCGAAAATATTAATTTATAAGTTTTAGCGTTTAGAAAAGAGAGTCACGAAGTGCACACGTCGGAGTGCAAGAGCAAACTAAATCGCGAACTGTCAAAGTCATGAAAAAGTGCGTTTATGTTTATATTACCAGAGAAAACCGCTCCGAAATTAAAATTTCTAAGTACTAGATGTTTATATTAAAACTATTTTAAGTCCTGCGCGCGATTCAGACTTTCCAATGTTTAAATAAATGTACTGTTGTTTAAATATTACTCTATTCTATCCCACGTGCTATAAAAATCGTATAGATAATTATAAAATTTTCGAAATTATTAATATTTAATCTTCAGCGTTTAGAAAAGGGAATCACGAAGTGCACACGTCGGAGTGCAAGAGCAAACTAAGTAGCGAGCTGTCAAAGTCGTGTAGAAGTGCGTTTATGTTTATGTCACAAGAGAAAACCGCTCCGAAATTAAAATTTTTAAGTACTAGAAGTTTATATTAGAATTATTTTAAGTCCCGCGCGCGATTCAGACTTTTTATTGTTTAAATAAATGAACTATTCTTTAAATACTACTCTATTCTATCCCGCGTGCTATAAAAATCGTTTATATAATTATAAAATTACCGAAAATATTAATTTATAAGTTTCAGCGTTTAGAAAAGAGAATCACGATGTGCACACGTCGGAGTGCAAGAGCAAACTAAGTCGCGAGCTGTCAAAGTCGTGTAGAAGTGCGTTTATGTTCATGTCACAAGAGAAAACCGCTCCGAAATTAAAATTTTTAAGTACTAGAAGTTTATATTAGAATTATTTTAAGTTCCGCGGGCGATTCAGACTTTTTATTGTTTAAATAAATGAACCAGTGTTTAAATAATACTCTATTCTATCCCGCGAGCTATAAAAACCGTGTAGATAATTATAAAATTACCGAAAATATTAATTTATAAGTTTTAGCGTTTAGAAAAGAGAGTCACGAAGTGCACACGTCGGAGTGCAAGAGCAAACTAAATCGCGAACTGTCAAAGTCATGAAAAAGTGCGTTTATGTTTATATTACCAGAGAAAACCGCTCCGAAATTAAAATTTCTAAGTACTAGATGTTTATATTAAAACTATTTTAAGTCCTGCGCGCGATTCAGACTTTCCAATGTTTAAATAAATGTACTGTTGTTTAAATATTACTCTATTCAATCCCGCGTGCTATAAAAATCGTTTAGATAATTATAAAATTACCGAAAATATTAATTTATAAGTTTTAGCGTTTAGAAAAGAGAGTCACGAAGTGCACACGTCGGAGTGCAAGAGCAAACTAAGTAGCGAGCTGTCAAAGTCGTGTAGAAGTGCGTTTATGTTTATGTCACAAGAGAAAACCGCTCCGAAATTAAAATTTTTAAGTACTAGAAGTTTATATTAGAATTATTTTAAGCCCAGCGCGCGATTCAGAGTTTTTATTGTTTAAATAAATGAACTATTGTTTAAATATTACTCTATTTTATCCCGCGTGCTATAAAAATCGTATAGATAATTATAAAATTACCGAAAATATTAATTTATAAGTTTCAGCGTTTAGAAAAGAGAATCACGATGTGCACACGTCGGAGTGCAAGAGCAAACTAAGTCGCGAGCTGTCAAAGTCGTGTAGAAGTGCGTTTATGTTTATGTCACAAGAGAAAACCGCTCCGAAATTAAAATTTTTAAGTACTAGAAGTTTATATTAGAATTATTTTAAGTCCCGAGCGCGATTCAGACTTTTTATTGTTTAAATAAATGAACCAGTGTTTAAATAATACTCTATTCTATCCCGCGAGCTATAAAAACCGTGTAGATAATTATAAAATTACCGAAAATATTAATTTATAAGTTTTAGCGTTTAGAAAAGAGAGTCACGAAGTGCACACGTCGGAGTGCAAGAGCAAACTAAATCGCGAACTGTCAAAGTCATGAAAAAGTGCGTTTATGTTTATATTACCAGAGAAAACCGCTCCGAAATTAAAATTTCTAAGTACTAGATGTTTATATTAAAACTATTTTAAGTCCTGCGCGCGATTCAGACTTTCCAATGTTTAAATAAATGTACTGTTGTTTAAATATTACTCTATTCTATCCCACGTGCTATAAAAATCGTATAGATAATTATAAAATTTTCGAAATTATTAATATTTAATCTTCAGCGTTTAGAAAAGGGAATCACGAAGTGCACACGTCGGAGTGCAAGAGCAAACTAAGTAGCGAGCTGTCAAAGTCGTGTAGAAGTGCGTTTATGTTTATGTCACAAGAGAAAACCGCTCCGAAATTAAAATTTTTAAGTACTAGAAGTTTATATTAGAATTATTTTAAGTCCCGCGCGCGATTCAGACTTTTTATTGTTTAAATAAATGAACTATTCTTTAAATACTACTCTATTCTATCCCGCGTGCTATAAAAATCGTTTATATAATTATAAAATTACCGAAAATATTAATTTATAAGTTTCAGCGTTTAGAAAAGAGAATCACGATGTGCACACGTCGGAGTGCAAGAGCAAACTAAGTCGCGAGCTGTCAAAGTCGTGTAGAAGTGCGTTTATGTTCATGTCACAAGAGAAAACCGCTCCGAAATTAAAATTTTTAAGTACTAGAAGTTTATATTAGAATTATTTTAAGTTCCGCGGGCGATTCAGACTTTTTATTGTTTAAATAAATGAACCAGTGTTTAAATAATACTCTATTCTATCCCGCGAGCTATAAAAACCGTGTAGATAATTATAAAATTACCGAAAATATTAATTTATAAGTTTTAGCGTTTAGAAAAGAGAGTCACGAAGTGCACACGTCGGAGTGCAAGAGCAAACTAAGTAGCGAGCTGTCAAAGTCGTGTAGAAGTGCGTTTATGTTTATGTCACAAGAGAAAACCGCTCCGAAATTAAAATTTTTAAGTACTAGAAGTTTATATTAGAATTATTTTAAGCCCAGCGCGCGATTCAGAGTTTTTATTGTTTAAATAAATGAACCAGTGTTTAAATAATACTCTATTCTATCCCGCGTGCTATAAAAATCGTTTATATAATTATAAAATTACCGAAAATATTAATTTATAAGTTTTAGCGTTTAGAAAAGAGAATCACGAAGTGCACACGTCGGAGTGCAAGAGCAAACTAAGTAGCGAGCTGTCAAAATCGTGTAGAAGTGCGTTTATGTTTATGTCACAAAAGAAAACCGCTCCGAAATAAAAATTTTTAAGTACTAGAAGTTTATATTAGAATTATTTTAAGTTCCGCGGGCGATTCAGACTTTTTATTGTTTAAATAAATGAACCAGTGTTTAAATAATACTCTATTCTATCCCGCGAGCTATAAAAACCGTGTAGATAATTATAAAATTACCGAAAATATTAATTTATAAGTTTTAGCGTTTAGAAAAGAGAGTCACGAAGTGCACACGTCGGAGTGCAAGAGCAAACTAAATCGCGAACTGTCAAAGTCATGAAAAAGTGCGTTTATGTTTATATTACCAGAGAAAACCGCTCCGAAATTAAAATTTTTAACTACTAGAAGTTTATATTAAAATTATTTTAAGTCCCGCGCGCGGTTCAGACTTTTTATTGTTTAAATAAATGAACCAGTGTTTAAATATTACTCTATTCTATCCCGCGTGCTATAAAAATCGTATAGATAATTATAAAATTACCGAAAATATTAATTTATAAGTTTCAGCATTTAGAAAAGAGAATCACGATGTGCACACGTCGGAGTGCAAGAGCAAACTAAGTCGCGAGCTGTCAAAGACGTGTAGAAGTGCGTTTATGTTCATGTCACAAGAGAAAACCGCTCCGAAATTAAAATTTTTAAGTACTAGAAGTTTATATTAGAATTATTTTAAGTCCCGCGCGCGATTCAGACTTTTTATTGTTTAAATAAATGAACTATTCTTTAAATACTACTCTATTCTATCCCGCGTGCTATAAAAATCGTTTATATAATTATAAAATTACCGAAAATATTAATTTATAAGTTTCAGCGTTTAGAAAAGAGAATCACGATGTGCACACGTCGGAGTGCAAGAGCAAACTAAGTCGCGAGCTGTCAAAGTCGTGTAGAAGTGCGTTTATGTTCATGTCACAAGAGAAAACCGCTCCGAAATTAAAATTTTTAAGTACTAGAAGTTTATATTAGAATTATTTTAAGTTCCGCGGGCGATTCAGACTTTTTATTGTTTAAATAAATGAACCAGTGTTTAAATAATACTCTATTCTATCCCGCGAGCTATAAAAACCGTGTAGATAATTATAAAATTACCGAAAATATTAATTTATAAGTTTTAGCGTTTAGAAAAGAGAGTCACGAAGTGCACACGTCGGAGTGCAAGAGCAAACTAAATCGCGAACTGTCAAAGTCATGAAAAAGTGCGTTTATGTTTATATTACCAGAGAAAACCGCTCCGAAATTAAAATTTCTAAGTACTAGATGTTTATATTAAAACTATTTTAAGTCCTGCGCGCGATTCAGACTTTCCAATGTTTAAATAAATGTACTGTTGTTTAAATATTACTCTATTCAATCCCGCGTGCTATAAAAATCGTTTAGATAATTATAAAATTACCGAAAATATTAATTTATAAGTTTTAGCGTTTAGAAAAGAGAGTCACGAAGTGCACACGTCGGAGTGCAAGAGCAAACTAAGTAGCGAGCTGTCAAAGTCGTGTAGAAGTGCGTTTATGTTTATGTCACAAGAGAAAACCGCTCCGAAATTAAAATTTTTAAGTACTAGAAGTTTATATTAGAATTATTTTAAGCCCAGCGCGCGATTCAGAGTTTTTATTGTTTAAATAAATGAACTATTGTTTAAATATTACTCTATTTTATCCCGCGTGCTATAAAAATCGTATAGATAATTATAAAATTACCGAAAATATTAATTTATAAGTTTCAGCGTTTAGAAAAGAGAATCACGATGTGCACACGTCGGAGTGCAAGAGCAAACTAAGTCGCGAGCTGTCAAAGTCGTGTAGAAGTGCGTTTATGTTTATGTCACAAGAGAAAACCGCTCCGAAATTAAAATTTTTAAGTACTAGAAGTTTATATTAGAATTATTTTAAGTCCCGAGCGCGATTCAGACTTTTTATTGTTTAAATAAATGAACCAGTGTTTAAATAATACTCTATTCTATCCCGCGAGCTATAAAAACCGTGTAGATAATTATAAAATTACCGAAAATATTAATTTATAAGTTTTAGCGTTTAGAAAAGAGAGTCACGAAGTGCACACGTCGGAGTGCAAGAGCAAACTAAATCGCGAACTGTCAAAGTCATGAAAAAGTGCGTTTATGTTTATATTACCAGAGAAAACCGCTCCGAAATTAAAATTTCTAAGTACTAGATGTTTATATTAAAACTATTTTAAGTCCTGCGCGCGATTCAGAGTTTTTATTGTTTAAATAAATGAACCAGTGTTTAAATAATACTCTATTCTATCCCGCGTGCTATAAAAATCGTTTATATAATTATAAAATTACCGAAAATATTAATTTATAAGTTTTAGCGTTTAGAAAAGAGAATCACGAAGTGCACACGTCGGAGTGCAAGAGCAAACTAAGTAGCGAGCTGTCAAAATCGTGTAGAAGTGCGTTTATGTTTATGTCACAAAAGAAAACCGCTCCGAAATAAAAATTTTTAAGTACTAGAAGTTTATATTAGAATTATTTTAAGTTCCGCGGGCGATTCAGACTTTTTATTGTTTAAATAAATGAACCAGTGTTTAAATAATACTCTATTCTATCCCGCGAGCTATAAAAACCGTGTAGATAATTATAAAATTACCGAAAATATTAATTTATAAGTTTTAGCGTTTAGAAAAGAGAGTCACGAAGTGCACACGTCGGAGTGCAAGAGCAAACTAAATCGCGAACTGTCAAAGTCATGAAAAAGTGCGTTTATGTTTATATTACCAGAGAAAACCGCTCCGAAATTAAAATTTTTAACTACTAGAAGTTTATATTAAAATTATTTTAAGTCCCGCGCACGATTCAGACTTTTTATTGTTTAAATAAATGAACTATTGTTTAAATATTACTCTATTCTATCCCGCTTGCTATAAAAATCGTTTATATAATTATAAAATTACCAAAAATATTAATTTATAAGTTTTAGCGTTTAGAAAAGAGAATCACGATGTGCACACGTCGGAGTGCAAGAGCAAACTAAGTCGCGAGCTGTCAAAGTCGTGTAGAAGTGCGTTTATGTTCATGTCACAAGAGAAAACCGCTCCGAAATTAAAATTTTTAAGTACTAGAAGTTTATATTAGAATTATTTTAAGTTCCGCGGGCGATTCAGACTTTTTATTGTTTAAATAAATGAACCAGTGTTTAAATAATACTCTATTCTATCCCGCGAGCTATAAAAACCGTGTAGATAATTATAAAATTACCGAAAATATTAATTTATAAGTTTTAGCGTTTAGAAAAGAGAGTCACGAAGTGCACACGTCGGAGTGCAAGAGCAAACTAAATCGCGAACTGTCAAAGTCATGAAAAAGTGCGTTTATGTTTATATTACCAGAGAAAACCGCTCCGAAATTAAAATTTCTAAGTACTAGATGTTTATATTAAAACTATTTTAAGTCCTGCGCGCGATTCAGACTTTCCAATGTTTAAATAAATGTACTGTTGTTTAAATATTACTCTATTCTATCCCACGTGCTATAAAAATCGTATAGATAATTATAAAATTTTCGAAATTATTAATATTTAATCTTCAGCGTTTAGAAAAGGGAATCACGAAGTGCACACGTCGGAGTGCAAGAGCAAACTAAGTAGCGAGCTGTCAAAGTCGTGTAGAAGTGGGTTTATGTTTATGTCACAAGAGAAAACCGCTCCGAAATTAAAATTTTTAAGTACTAGAAGTTTATATTAGAATTATTTTAAGTCCCGCGGGCGATTCAGACTTTTTATTGTTTAAATAAATGAACCAGTGTTTAAATAATACTCTATTCTATCCCGCGTGCTATAAAAATCGTTTATATAATTATAAAATTACCGAAAATATTAATTTATAAGTTTTAGCGTTTAGAAAAGAGAATCACGAAGTGCACACGTCGGAGTGCAAGAGCAAACTAAGTAGCGAGCTGTCAAAATCGTGTAGAAGTGCGTTTATGTTTATGTCACAAAAGAAAACCGCTCCGAAATAAAAATTTTTAAGTACTAGAAGTTTATATTAGAATTATTTTAAGTCCCGCGGGCGATTCAGACTTTTTATTGTTTAAATAAATGAACCAGTGTTTAAATAATACTCTATTCTATCCCGCGTGCTATAAAAATCGTTTAGATAATTATAAAATTACCGAAAATATTAATTTATAAGTTTTAGCGTTTAGAAAAGAGAATAACGAAGTGCAAACGTCGGAGTGCAAGAGCAAACTAAATCGCGAACTGTCAAAGTCATGAAAAAGTGCGTTTATGTTTATATTACCAGAGAAAACCGCTCCGAAATTAAAATTTTTAACTACTAGAAGTTTATATTAAAATTATTTTAAGTCCCGAGCGCGATTCAGACTTTTTATTGTTTAAATAAATGAACTATTGTTTAAATATTACTCTATTCTATCCCACGTGCTATAAAAATCGTTTATATAATTTTAAAATTACCGAAAATATTAATTTATAAGTTTTAGCGTTTAGAAAAGAGAGTCACGAAGTGCACACGTCGGAGTGCAAGAGCAAACTAAATCGCGAGCTGTCAAAGTCGTGTAGAAGTGCGTTTATGTTTATGTCACAAGAGAAAACCGCTCCGAAATTAAAATTTTTAAGTACTAGAAGTTTATATTAGAATTATTTTAAGTTCCGCGGGCGATTCAGACTTTTTATTGTTTAAATAAATGAACTATTGTTTAAATATTACTCTATTCTATCCCGCGTGCTATAAAAATCATTTAGATAATTATAAAATTACCGAAAGTATTAATTTATAAGTTTTAGCGTTTAGAAAAGAGAGTCACGAAGTGCACACGTCGGAGTGCAAGAGCAAACTAAATCGCGAGCTGTCAAAGTCGTGAAAAAGTGCGTTTATGTTTATATTACCAGAGAAAACCGCTCCGAAATTAAAATTTTTATGTACTAGAAGTTCATATTAAAATTATTTTAAGTCCCGCGCGCGTTTCAGACTTTTAATGTTTAGATAAATGAACTATTGTTTAAATATTACTTGATTCTATCCCGCGTGCTATAATAATCGTATAGAAAATTTTAAAATTACCGAAAATATTAATTTATAATCTTTAGGGTTTAGAAAAGAAAATCACGAAGTGCACACGTCGGAGTTCAAGAGAAAAGTAAGTCGCGAACTGTCAAAGTGAAGGAAAAGGCGTTTATGTTTATGTTACACGAGGCAACTACTCCGATATTATAGTTCTAAAGTAACAGAAGTTTATATAAAAATTATTCTGAGTCTAGAAAAAATGTGTTTAAGTTTTCATTACGCCAACTACTAGGTGACTAAAATTATTATTTATTAAATTAGTGGAATTTTATATTAAAATTATTATAATTTTCTCATTCGTTTTCGTCTTTTTAATAATTAAACTAAAGTATTATTGTTTAAATATTACTTCATTCCATATCGGTTTCAATAATGGACGTTTCTTAATATCTATACGATCTTCAATCGAATATATTATTGCTTAAATGTTGCATTATCGCATTTCGCGTACTTTGTACACTGTTTATATAATTAGATATTTGTCGTATCTATGAGATGTTTAAATGTAGTCGTATGGAGACGGTGCATTTCGACGTTTATTCCTAAAAGTGACCGACGTAGTAACTCGCATTGTCCTTCCAATGGTCCATCTTGCTGACATTATCGATCTACGAAATTTGAAGGGAAATTATTTTGTCTAACGCATTTAAAGAACTTATGTAACCTTTTAAGTAATATAATATTGTTTAATTATTATCTCATCGTACCCCGAGTGTATTTGTGCATTGTTTAAACAATTAGAAAACTGTCATATCTGTAAGATGATTAAATGTAGCGGTACGGAGTGAGAGAGGGTACTTCGATATTTACTCCTCGGGGTACGAAAGTAGACTAACGTAGAAACTCGCATTGTCATTCCAATGGTCCTTCTTCTTGTTGGTATTAAACGATCAACACATGCTGAAAGGAAAATATTTCAAGTCCAACGTGTCGCAAGAGTATAATATAATATTATATTGAAAATTTAACTCTATTTAAATATTCATTTACATTTTTTTTAAATATTTTTGTTTGGAACTACGTAATATTTAAATGAATTTGCTATCAGTTTGAATTCTACACGCGTATGTTTCAATTGTTTTAAATAATTCTAAATTTATCGAAATAATGATTTATTTAAGTTTAACTATATGGAAAGAGATGTTTACCCTTCGGGAGGCAAAAGAAAACTGTTTCGATATTCGTCAAAGTCAATCTATCGTTCCTTTTTATCGATATTACGTGTAGCCAACAACTCTGTGATCATTAATTGAAATGAATTTAATATTAAGTTAAAATTATTTTATGTTTTTCCAATATTTCGTAATAAAATATTTGCATTTACTCTTTGTATTTCTTCTTCCACCGCACATAATTCCTACATCTTGTGCGTTTTAAGGAATTCCTTTATCATTTAAAATAATCTAAAGATTTGTTTACTCTTGTTTTTCGACTTGCATTTTGTTCGTCAGAAGATAAAATATTCAGAGCTGCTGTTAAATTATGATACCCTTCGAAGGGCAACCTTTTTTATAAATGCATTAAATGGTAGCTGTTATATGATCGTTCGCAAATTGATTGTAACGCATCCTGATGTTACATTCTTTGAATTAAAAATATTCTATAATAGCGCTTTAGAAACAAGTAATAACAAATACAGATATGTTTTCAACTTTTCCTTTCTTCATATTGAACCGTATTATTAAAAAAAAAACGCTACAATATTGATCGACGCAAGATTGAAACATTCATTAAATTATTTTATTACGTTGTTTCGTTATTAATAACGATTATCAATGACGATTATTAATAAGCGTTTATAAATGTTTAATAAATGTATCTTTCTGCACTTTTTATACATTTATCCTTTCATTTATTAACTAATAAATGTACAAATATTTAGTAAAATATTATAATTCAGTACCGTATTCGTGTACCCACGATATATTTTTTCTTAAGTTACTTGTTTTATTCCAAAATCTTGGTTGCATATTTAATTTTCTAAGAATGTCAAACAATTAAACTTAATTTTAGTTAAAACGTGTTGATAAAATTTCTTTCCCTCTCTCCCTGTGGGGGTGTGTATTGTTTATTTGAGAACAAATTAAAGAAACAAGTTTAATTAAATCACATTTTTTACAAATTTATCCGTCAACGCTATAATAAAATTTCCTGCGAAACAGAAATGCGTTTATCAAAAGATATCAATATTTAATTGTACTATGGAAATATATTTAATCATCCAATTTTCACATACTTATATAACCGAACCGAAAGCCGATCATATTCTATATAGCTCTGTATCTATAGTTAGATCTTTCTACTCTTCTCTTCCGTATTACAAACATCAGTATAGCTCCAGCAATTCCTATAAGTGTTATAACAAGTGTAATACCTACAACTGAAATATACATAATTAATCATAAATGAATTAATTATTTGTAAATAATAAAGATTTTCGTCGTCGCGCATATACCTATTATAAAACAGAAAGTATGTACTTACATATAATTTGATAAGTTAGTATCGAAATATTATCAGATTGTAATTTAAGGCATCTGCTTATATTTGTCAAAGAACCATTTGTTTTTGGACACTTTATGTCGAGTATTTTACAAAATAAAGGAAACAGATCAGTATTCTTAAATGGCTCCAACTTGCAACCAGGAACAAATGCAGGTCCTTTTGCAAAGAATATTGGATGCATTTCTATTACTTCATTGTCATAACCATGTAATCCAAATTCTGATGTGCTGTCGACTGTAAGAGAATACATGTTACTTAAAAATATATACCTCTTATAATAATAACAATATTATTATTATTATTAATATTATTATTATGATTATTATTATTATTATTATTATTATTATTATCATTATTATTATTATCACTTGAACTTGTAACTATTAAATGGAATTGGAAATGATGTACAAAGGAAGCATGATTTTTACGTATCAATGTATAAGTAATTACCAGTGATATTAAACTTCTTCTTATAAAACTGAATAGTGTCGTTAAGATTCTGAAACGCATATCCCACGTTCGCTATAACAAAAATAGGGCCAACACGTTTGTTATTGCCATAATGATATTTTTCTGGAATTTCGTGTTTTCTGTAAACTTTGAAATTCATTGTTTCTTCTGCAGCAAATTTCAGATTTTGATATATTAACTCTTCTTTTCCTGAATAAATATAATTGGATTAAATGAAAAACGTAACTTGTGTAATTAAGTAACTTACAAAAGGTAATAAACTAACCTCGATTTGGATAAATATGTAAACCTGGTGATGTTCCTACAAAAGTATAATCAGTACTATTAATGTACTTATTCAAGTCTATTATTCTGTCCAATGTAACAGTTGCCATCCCATGATCGCTTAAGTGGATAACATTAACATCATTTAAACCGTATTGCTCTAATTTGATATGTAAGTATTTTGTAATTTGATCTAATTTTTCAAGAATTTTATTAAAAGAATAATTGTTTATCCCAATGAAATGACCATGATAATCTGGTTCTTCTATATACAATATTCCTAAATTTATTGGCATTGTGGGGTCTAGAAACCATGATATCAATGTATCTACTCTTTCTTCCCAATTAACAGTATCATTAAAGGCCTTGAAAAAATGATAATATTTAATAATAATTTGTAAAATACAACTTACAAAATACATTATACACATAAAGGGATATTTGAATATTATATATGTAATATGAAAAATATACTTGTCCATAAGTAGGAGTGATGCCACCATATTCAAATATACTACCAGGCCACATCATTGTGCCACTATGTCTTCCTATATTTTTTTCATTAATTGTCCAAATCGGTAGAATCCTATTGTCGTAATGATAAAGTTGTGACGAATATTTGGTAATGTTGCCAGAGACAGGGTCATAAACTTCGTTGTCAACAACACCATGAGTTTCTGCATATAATCCAGTTGCCATTGTATGATGATTTGGAAAAGTTTTAGTAACAAAAATATTCATCATATAATCGGCATGCGTGCCTTCGCTCCTCAACTTATTCATATAAGGCGTAACATTTTTATTGAAGTAATCGTATCTGGAAAGAAATAATCTTCAAACGTACTATTAACGGGGTGACCGTGTGTGTGTGTGTGTGTGTGTGTGTGTGTGTGTGTGTGTGTGTGTGTGTGTGTGTGTGTGTGTGTGTGTGTGTGTGTGTGTCTGCGTATATACGCATGTTAATGCATGCGATATGCAAAGCTTCATACCTAAAAGCATCATATGATACCACTAATAATTTAGGATGTACGGATACAAATTGACCTTGTTTAATATTACATAAAATAAAAAGAAATAAAGTAATCGTGAGCATCATAGTTACAACTATATGTCAATGGAGGATAATAAAACTTTTCATCATAAAACAATTTCAGTCACTCTTATTGTCCTTTGTATTTATTAAAAACATAGCTCTGACGGTACTACTTAACGCGTTTCGAATATATATTAAGTTTTACTCTCTTTTTTTCTTTTTTTTTTTTTTTCTTTTTTTATTGTCCCATTTGCACTCACCACCCGCCCACCCACTCGACTGTCAGATCAATCAGAACGCCAACAAAAATATTTCATTATAACTTGTATAATGTTCGTTCTAGGGATTAAACAAAAAGGGCGGCAAACTTGTAATTTTTGAATTTCAGATACAGGTTATAAATACGATTTTTATTAATTATTAACAACTATAATTCGATCTGTTCTAATAACTGAATAATACAATCGAATGTATCGCTTTATTTGGAAGCTTTTCCGTCACTTTTCTTCCCTTTACCATTTCCTATAATACTTTTATTGATAATGTAGTTGTATTCTCATTCGATTTTGTTTCACATGAAAACACCATATCGACTTAAGGCATCGAACATATTGAAATTATGTCAGTTTACCGAAGTGTGCGCAATATTTAAATATACATATATCTATTATAAAATGAATCTAAATATGTAATATGTCACGTTGAAATATATAACGCTAATTCATCGAGATAATATTGAGAAATGTATTTTATTATCGAATGCTGTTATAATTTACGCGAAATAATTGTGCATGAAAATATATCGGATTTTATTTTTTGACATTTTTTCGTAAAATATACAATGTACAATAAAGATCGAATGTTCATTGACATTTTTTAAAAAGAAGTTTAACAGTACTGCGTAGATAAATTTTTCGTTTTCGGGTATTGCAATAGCAATAGATGGTGCACAAGTCGCAAATCGCCATCTTGTGCACCACATGACCTCGTTGCCGCGTCCCGTGACCAGCTCACGTGAATTTTGGCAAATTCAAACATTTTTGGTGGAAAATATGGACATTTTGGATCAGCACCTTCAACAACAGGATGTCAGGTAGCGTTTATATTAACTATCGGCTGGTTAATGATGAAAACACATATTCCTCCTGTTCCGCCTGAGGTTTCGTCAAGGTCACCAGATAGTGCACGGTGCGCACTTACAGCCGTAGGACGACAGGAGTCGTGGAAGTAATAGGCATAGTTGTAACTGCAATGATATTTTATACGAACGTATTTCAGATAAAGCATTTTGTTTTCAGCACCGTTGGAACAAAGGATGAATCTGGAACAGGAATAGTTATTGAAGAAGCAGAGATTGTTGATTGTGAAGGTAAAAGGGTACTATCTTTTTTATATCTTACCTTTCTTTCTCTCTTTCTCTCCCATACACACACACACACACACACACAACATAGATTATTATAATTTATGATATTTAAGAAATATGCGTTAACATGACTTGAAATTCTAATATGTTGGGGATATATTAGATGGAAAACGTTAATAAGTACGCATACAATTTCTCTCTACGTATATATATACATACATATATATATATATATATATACGTATATATATACGTATATATATATATATATATATACACACACACACACACACACATATCGAGTATACGATTATATATCAGCAGAAGCAGTTGGAGATGATGGAATGCGATATCAGGAAGCACTTGCTTATAGAGTGGTTCAAGTAAATGGTACGTCAAGCAGTAATGAAATAGAACTGCCTGTAGGACAACCAGGAAGCAATACTGTACAAGTGTTAACGTCTCCTTTGAATGGACAGTTTTATGTCATTGGCAATGCTAATGATGTTTTCACTACTGCTCAAACGTCTAGGTCATTAGTTCCAAGGACTACTCTTCAAATAGAAACACCAAGAAATTGTACTACTGGTTTAAAGAAGGTATTTATATTGAATAAAGTTCTAATTGTTCTCTTTTAAACAGAGGACAAATGGAAATCATATTTCAGAGAGACGACAGAAGAAGAGCAACGCACAATGAAGTTGAACGTCGGCGTAGAGATAAAATTAATAATTGGATTGCAAAATTGGGAAAAATAATACCTGAATGTAATGCCACGACCAATACCAGCGCAGGCAGTAATGGTGGAGAGGGAAAAGCAAATTATGAAACGCAGGTAATAGAAAATAGATTGGATAGATAGACGCTTATTCATTAGTCTATACGGTAATACATTTTTTTTGGATTATTACAAAAAAATGAATGTTTTTTTCTGATTTGCTTGTTAGAGCAAAGGAGGGATTTTAGCGAAGGCTTGTGAGTACATAGGCGAATTACGTGCAGCAAATCAGGGCTTGGGTCAATGTTTACGAGATAATGAAAAATTAAGACAGGAAATAACTGCCTTAAAACAGCTGATTTCGCAATTAAAACGCGAAAACCTTCAGCTTCGAACACAGTTGTCTTCATCTTCAGGGACAAGTGCTGATGTCCATTTGAGTTCGTAATTTTGAGTTAGAGTATAACATGTAAATATTAGCCGTCATGTAAGAATTAGAAATATCTACTTTGTTTTTCCTTTTCTCTCTCTCTCTCTCTCTCTCTCTCTCTCTCTCTCTCTCTCTCTCTCTCTCTCTCTCTCTCTCTTTTATTTTACTGTTTGCTGTTTTTTAAACTGACATCGACTTGTAGTAAATTCTATGATTTTGGAATCGTATCAGAATTTGATTAAATATTTACTTACAATTAGATGAATTAGAATATCCTAATAAATAATCATGAACGGTCTTTTATAATTATTACCACCTCAAATATGCAAATTGCATTTTAAATGCTGTGGTTTAAAGTATACTTTGTTAATATTGTTATTTGAGCAGTGTCTATGTAAGTTGCGCTATAATAATTGTTATTTTAATTATCATTTAATTAGGATTTTGAAAGTAATAAGAATGACCGAAATTTATGAATGCGTATAGGTGTGTGCGTGTGTGCGCGTGTGCGAGTGTGCGAGTGTGCGAGAGAGAGATAGCATTGCCGATGCTATGAAAACACGATGCAATATTTTAATATATGAAAATATTTCTTCTAATCCAAAGACGGGATTAAAACGTTTAGTTTCTACAGTCAAGTTTTATATATATTATAAAATTGTACGTTCTTTCTCAATCTATATAACAGGTCAAAAAAATTTCTTTTATCATAAACAAAGCGGATTTGTATAATGAGAGTTTGAGTTATGTGTTCCACTTGATGATATTGTATATTTTTAAACCTGCAACCAAATTGACCACCAAGGTATAAACACGTTACTATTGTGTTTTATGTTTACAAATATATTGCTTATTTATATTATCACCATCGCGTTTGAATTTATTATGTTTAAATCAGTAAATTGGCCCAATGTTCGTCAGACATTATTGTATCGGATACAATGATTTTACGCTAGATTCTTCTCTTTAGTAATTATTTCGAAATGTTTATACAATTGTGTAGATAAATTTAATAATGGATTAATTATCGGGAGAAAATTTTTGACCATCGTCATACAGATGCAATCACAATTATGAATATTTTTTGATCTGCAAATATCCAATTGAATATTTGTGAATATTATTGGATATATTTTATTTTTAATACTTACCTTATATTAACGCGCGAATAATGTAGTATAGAGTATGCAAGAAACTAGGATGGGATGTAAAACGTATTAATTGTACTTTTACGTTTGTGTAAACAACAATGTGATATTTGCGCATACATAGTAAATAACACAACTAAACTTTAATTAGGCAGTAAATAATTGTAATATATCGTTAATGTACATAGTATACTGCATTGTTACGTAATTATTATTGATCGTCATCGCGTCACATTAAAATAATCTGATAAAAGTGATCAAATGTTTGTCTTTTTTAAAATACAACCGTTTGGTAAAGATATTCCTTTTATTTACTTTTTACATATTTTACAATAGAATTAACGTCAAACGTTTTACTGAAACAACAAATATATAGTATATAATTTTTCATTTTGCGCTCTACTACAGCAATGATTGATTATCTATGCTTAAAAAGAAAAGAAAAAGAAAAAAAAGAGAAAAAAAGAAAAAAAGAAAAAAAAATGGAAAAGACCTCCTTCCTCCTCCACTAACGAGAGAAGAGAATGAATGATTGTATACATTATAGCTAATGGTAACATGTCTTTCTTGCACTGAATTAACGGCATAAAGCGGCTTTTTAAATTCAGTGAAAAATACAGTGATATTCTGTATCTTCACCATAGATTAAAAATCTATTAGATAATTGTTTGCCTTTATCATTCTGTCTATAGACAGAAAAAGGATTTCACGCGATACTTTGACATCCGTATTATACAAACAAATGTATAGAAGATGGAAGCGATAAGAATTTATTGCATAACTGAAATCTCATCTAATTTTATATAATTTCCTAATTTACAAGTGATTCTATCGCAAGTAATGTTGCAAGTAAATATATAAGAATTTTAAAGACATTCCCAAGTGACACAGAGAGGTATCTAAGAACATCCCGCGCTTTATTGTCTTAGGCGTATTTATATGCATTTGAAAGGTGCATTATCATCTAATATACACAAAAGCGTACATTTAATGCATTACACATATTTAACTGCTTCATTAAAGTATAATTTATTATCATGAAAGAAAATTATCGATTAGTTCTTTAACTGCCTTCTCTTTGCTCTCCGTTTTGATTTTTCTTTCCTTTTACTTTTAAATTAAATCGGGATATCCTTTGATCACAAACCATCTAAAAATGAAAGTGATCCAACAAGATTGTTGCAAGTGACATTGCTAGTTGATACTATCGCAAGAAATTAATCTTCTAAATTTCTAAATGCCTGTTGGATATCTTCGTGTAACTGATCGAAATCGGCTCTTATCTTAGTTTCTCCATCCTTTACAGGATCCTGAAATGTATAATGTGTTTTAATTTTACATCGAGAGAGAGAGAGAGAGAGAGAGAGAGAGAGAGAGAGAGAGAGAGAGAGAGAGAGAGAGAGAGAGAGAGAGAGAGAGCCTTGAGTTTGGTCGTCACACCAAGTGACCACGAAATAATGCACAAGTCATACAATTATTTACCTTAAATTTCATCGAGCTTAGTTGATAAAGAATATTTCCCATACTGTCGCGAATTACATTCCATGTAATTTTATTGTCAGATTGAGCGGTAGATTCTACCGCGTGCCTTGCCATATCATAAAATGCAATCATGTTTCTCAACATTCCTACAGTTTTGTAAAATGGACAGAAACGATCGTACGGGGAGTAACTATGAAAAAAGGATATAATTAATGGGTAAACTCATCATATAACATAGGTATGCATAAGATAGATACCGATGACTGACCTGTTCTGTTGGAGAAAATCGTCTTTCAAAAGTTTCGCAACTTCCAATGTAATCTTGTCGGTTTCTGCGAGGGAAGCTTTACCAACCAGCTGCACGATCTCGGACAAATCCTCTTCCTCTTGTAATATTTCTTTTACCTTTGTTCTCAATGGTACAAATTCTGGGAAGTTCTTGTCATAAAAATCATCTAATGCACGCAAATATTTACTGTACGATATAAGCCAATTAATCGATGGAAAATGTTTGCGTTGTGCAAGTTTCTTATCCAATCCCCAGAAGACCTAAAGTGCGCAACATAATGTACATAATATTTACGCAACAAAATTAATGATTTATAAAAACTTTTTTTGCAAAATGAAAAATCAAGAATTTTACCTGTACTATACCAAGCGTAGCGCTAGTTACAGGATCTGAGAAATCACCACCTGGTGGAGAGACGGCACCGACGATACTAACGGATCCCTCTCTGTCTGGATTTCCTAAGCATTTTACCCTATAATGAATATAATAGACTTGCATTATAATAATCTAGTCGAACGATTGAAATTTATATTCATTGTATACAGATGACGTACCTTCCTGCACGTTCGTAAAAGCTGGCCAATCGAGCTCCGAGATATGCAGGGTAACCAGAATCCGCAGGCATTTCAGCTAAACGACCAGATATTTCACGCAACGCTTCTGCCCATCGGGAAGTAGAATCTGCCATCATCGAAACATTGTAGCCCATATCCCTGAAGTATTCGGACAAAGTGATACCTACAAATGTCGAAATTTTCTAATAGTGTCCGATAAGTTCGTTCGTTCGTTCGATACGATGCGTTCACTATTATAATCCAGTAGAAAATTTTTTTTACCGGTATAAATAGAAGCCTCTCGAGCAGCTACAGGCATGTTTGAAGTGTTAGCTACCAGAGCCGTACGTTTCATGATGGATTCGGTAACGCCATCGATTTCGACGGTTAATTCGGGAAAATCACGTAACACTTCGGACATCTCATTGCCACGCTCTCCGCATCCTACATATATGATAACGTCGGAGTTGGAATATTTGGACAAAGCTTGAGAAATTACTGTTTTTCCACATCCAAAGGCACCAGGTATAGCCGTTGTTCCTCCTTGTACGCACCTACAATTTATATTTACTTGATATAAAATTAACTACAACATAAAGTTTCTATCAAAGAAATAATAATTTAATTCATGGAACAGTAAAAAAAAAGAAAAGAGAAGAAAAGAAAAGAAAAGAAAAGAAAAGAAAAGAAAAGAAAAGAAAAGAAACACGTCTACATCTTTTGGCGACTATTTAAAGAACAATTTTCAAAATGGTCTCTCACGGAAAAAGTGAATCTAATACGCGTTGTCCAGTAAGCAACGGATGATTAGCCGGCAATTTTTCCGTAACTGGCCGGGGTTGACGTACTGGCCATACCTTTGAAATTTCAAAAAGAAATTTGTATCGTTTGGTATCCTTACAGAAGCGAAATTAGATTTATCATTTATTAGAATAATATCCTTAACCAAATAATCATCGATTTTACCTGAAGCATAGTATACTTTTGCCTCTCGCCGTCAAATTCTGTCTCCAATACAACATCCTGCAAAGCAATGATAGAGATTATATCAATTGACGATGTCAAATTTGGCCAATCGATATTGCAAAGATGCGCGCGTCAATTTAAATCGAATAATATGAGCCCTTCGAGGCTCATCCTCTTAGTCCCTAGAATATAAAAGACAAAAAAAAAACTCACGTCGACCGTATAATTTCCATTTGGCGCGATGTAAGTGACAGTGCCCTTGCTCTTTGGAGGTAAAATCATTCTATGCTTCACTAAGGTATTTTCATAAACTATACCGTAGAGATCACCGCCAGTTATATGACTGCCATTCTTTATATTCGAAGGATTAAATTCCCATGATGCGGCACGTGATAAACAAGGTACATTGATACCCTTTGGTATATAAATGGAATTGGTAAGCTCATTAATATCCTTCAATGGGCGCTGTATACCATCAAAAATACTGCCTAATATTCCAGGGCCCAATTCTACCGACAATGGTTTTCCCGTTCGAAGTACAGGGTCCCCTACGGTAACGCCACTGGTTTCCTCGTATACCTATTATATAAATATAATATAGAGACAAAGGGAGAATAAAGCATTTCCTCAAAAACGAGAGATGAAAGCAATTCCTCAATTCCTTAATTTATTAAATATATGAGATAAGGAATACCTGAATAGTGGCCATGTCCCCTTCTAAACGAATGATTTCTCCCACCAGCTCGTAATACCCAACTCTAACTAATTCATACATAGCGGAGCCTGACATTTTCTCCGCAGTAACAACTGCAAATAAATTACAATATGTTCGTTCGTTTTCATATTTTATATATCTTGAAATTTCTTATTCTACGTTCTATTCTAGGAAAAAGTAAGAAATATTATGATGAACTAACCGGGCCCAGAAACGGCATAGACATATCCAAATTTAGATTCTTTCTCCTCGTGTCCAATTTTTGACAGCCTGTGGCTCGTCATTGTGTATTTTATTTATACGCTTGAGTGATATATCTACCTGTAAGAAAAATTATCAAATAAGGCTAAGGAGTAAATTGAAAAGTAAGAAAAATACAAAAGTAATATTAAATAGGATTTTAAATATTTCAATAGGAAAAGAATTTTGAAATTATATTCGTTTAATCGATGGATATTTATTAAGAATCGAGACGTGACAGGAGTTAAGGCACAACCGAATAAAATATATATCTTAATTATCATTAATTGATGTTTCAGTTTTAATATAAAAAATAAAAATAAAAATCATTTCCCATGTAATATTATCTTTACCAATAATTTCATATTATATAAAAGAATTTTGTAACGCAATGAGAAGTGACGAAGAATTAATTGTCAGAGATATTATCTTTCGAAAACTCACGTGAGAGCAGGCTCTACGAAAAAGAGGCGTAGCCCTGCACTGGGAAAGTGATTTTAAAAAGCTGATATTTAAATTTAACAATCGTATAATGACAAGAAGATGAGAAATGCGTTTAATTAAATCCAGACACGTATAAATATGTAAGTTTAAAGCTTATATAGTTATTAGAAGCATACGGTAGCGTATAAAAATGAATCGTTGAATGTAAGACAACGTAAATCGATCGATACTAGGCGAATATGCATTTTGCACGAACATATAAACTTTTTAATACCGATTAAATACATTTTGTTAAATATGTTTTTATTTATAGAAGAATTGGTAAAAAAATATATAAAATTATAGACATAAAAACGATGGAAAACTTACAACAACGTTCAGCGTTTCATAAAGCGAATACTCCCGATACGACTGCTAGAGGCTGGTGGCTGCTATCACAAGACGGGTCAGCTGACTGGCCGATGTGCTGATTTTCAACTGAGCATAAAGCCAATCAATTCTTCGGGCGCTTTACAATAAACGACCTTTGCTAAACGACAATTGCTATTGGTTTACATTAGTCAAAACTATACGTATTTGCATCTTTTTTATTGGACATTCTATCCATTCGAAATTCTTTCCGACTTTTCTTCGCACTATTCTCTTGGACATAAAAATATTTGAGAAATTGTTATTAAAAGTATCTTTTTATTATTCGAAAAAATAAAAACAAAAAACAAAATGTCCTTTTGTCAATAAAAGGTATCGTTCAAATATTACAGGTTCATGTATATATAATTGAATATTTTATCGATATAATAATGATCGCGATTCACTTCACATCACGAATCAGAAAAAGTAATATATATATATATATATATATATATATATACACACACACACACCATATGTGCACGTTGATTATACAAGTACGATAATCACGAAAAATATAGGAATGATTATTTTACACGATGAAACTTATTATAAAGAAAGAAGACCACAACCGGATTTGGGCCCGGTTAAAAATATTTTGAGATTTATTTGGAATAATGAAAAAAAGACATTTTTCGACAGAACTGCAAGAGAGTGGGGTAAAAATATAATCTATTTGTATGATTTCCCTTTTCTAAGTACAATATTATTTTATTAAAATTATATCAATTATCGCGCGCGCGCGCGCCACACACACACACACCACACACCACACACACACACACACACGCGCGCGCGCGCAGAGCGGAGCAAATTTATTTTTTTCTCTCTCTCTCCCTCCTCAGTTTCTCAGAAATTAACAATTATATATAATACTTGTTACGTATATGGATATTTTGTGATATAGAAATAATAAGATTATATACATATATATATATATATATATATATATACATAAACGAAACAGGTGAAGTGGTCATCTTTTACTTTTTCTTTTTTGGTGTTCTCGGTTTAATATTTGCATTGCAAATGCACCTGAGCCTTTTATATATAAAGGATTTAAAAAAACCGTTCTTTACGTACAGTGGTTTGCTCAATGTTAAAAATCTTTTAGAAGATCTTCGTCTATTACCGACATCGTTGATTATCGAAAATCCAGGTTATTCATCTGTTAATTTCATTTTTCTTCTTCATTTATTGCTCCTTTATATTTTATTTCTTAACATTTTGCACAGGAATCGGTTACAAACCGAACATTCCATTACCGCTTACTTCGCCGATCATTTGGATAAGCGAATCTAATAAAAATGCTCGATCGAAACGATACGTTCAAGCTTTAACGGACTTTCTAAAAGGTACGCAAATATATATAGAGCTCGCAAATATAATTCTTTCGTTCATGACAAGCCCGGTGTACGATAACAATTTTGGAGAAAAAAGAATAAATGAAAAAATATTAACGAAAAACCATGTTACAAAGATTACACGATGAATAGCTCGCAACGAGAATTAAAATGCAGTGAGGGTCAATTGAGACCATATAGTAAATTAAAGCCCTGTTTCTTCGATGTAAAAAGTCTCGGTACTTGCGGAAAAGCCCCTTATGGATATACAATACCAATTCAGCCCTGTGTTCTAATTAAATTCAATAAAGTAAGTTCATTTTCTTTCTTTCTTTACTTTTTCATTAAATATCGATTATAAATCGATCTTTACGATTACAATTACTTTGTGCTATTTATTGTATTTTTTTTTTTTTTTTTTTTTTTTTTTTTTTTTTTTTTTTTTTTTTTTTTTATACTCGTACTCATAAGAACTTGATGTCGCCCATTGTAGAGACTTGGTTGGATTCCGCGTTATTATAATCGATCCTCTATATTACCACATAATATGCCAAATTTTTTGAAAAGGATCATCAAGAAATCGGATAAAGTACGTCCTTCAAAATCCATTAAATAAGATTCTAATGTAAATACTTTGATCATACGTATGCGTTATGTTACGTAAAATAGGCCTACATTTGGTTATCTTGCAATGGAGCAGACAATATAGACAAGGAACATATTGGAAAAATTGAATACATTCCTAATCCTGGCTTCCCCATTGAATATTTTCCGTTTAGAGGGCAAAAGGATTATGTATCTCCTGTTGTTGCTATAAAATTTAAGAATCTTACACGTAATTTTACTTTTAATATCATAAATTCAATGCAGAACGATTAAAAACGTATTGCGATTAAGTTGTCGGATATAGGAATATTACGAAGAGATATTTCTAATATATAATAAAATATTTTCCAGCGAATAGACTTTTGACGGTACAATGTATAATATGGACCTCTAATGTAATAGAACACACCAGTTATTATATGGATTTTCAGATAATTATTGGTAAAAGATTATATTTATTTTTACAATTTTTATATTTTTCGAAACTAAATATTGATATATTATAACAATTATATATTGCAGAAAAATGATCGGTCTAACTGCAGACATTATCAGACACAGGATCAGCTCAAAGTTAAGCGCCTTGCAAGGAATACAATGAATGTAATAAGATTTATATTTATTATGCGATTATGAAAGTTAATTTCTTTTTTATTTCTTATATTTCATTTGAAGTAAGATTAATTTAAAATCAATATAAAATCACTTGAAAATATATAAACTAATATAAATAATTTATGACATTTGGCAAAAATAAAGGATTACTGGTTCAAATAATATTAATAATATTAACTGTAAGACGTAACTATCGGTGATGACAGGAGATCGTCCTAGGGCTGACTCGCCTCCCGGCGAGCTCTCGAAACTGATACTAATCTATCATCGTTGGTCGTTTGTCCATGATCTTGCTCGATTTCCTCATATTTCAATACTAATACTTCAATACTAATACTTCAATACTAATACTTCAATACTAATATTTCAATACTAATATTTCAATACTTGTCGAATGAAACTATCGATAAAACATTTTCTTTAGTTCATTCGTCGTGTCGTCCTAAAAACAACACCGTTAACATTGCCGTTGTCAAGTTACTTTCGTTCACTTTTTCCACTCGTAAAAAAATAAGTACCCGGATAACAAGGTTGATTCATTCCAGAGACTATACTCAAGTACTTGTCAATGTGAATTTGATGAAAGTTGTTATCTTTAAAATAAAATATAAAAACGCGCAAAAAGATACAATCACGGAAGTACCGTACATTCGATGGAATTAACGTATTAGTGGGTGATATGTATGTACATACGTATATATATATATATATATATATATATACATATACGTATATATATATACACATGTGCGCATCAGAAGTAGCCGCAACACCAAAATCCCTACGAAATTAGTATTTCCATGTTTTATTGATTCGAGTAAGGAAGCACGTATTTGTACTGTAGTACGTATTGTATGAAGGAGAAGAAAGCTTTTATGCCATCATGATGCGAAAAAGAATTTAAGAGGACGTTAAAACATCTAAAATTGCATTTGATATTTATTTTCTTATTTATTTTGTATCTTTTATAAGGAAAGAGACATTGGAAGCGATTGTAGCACCATCGGCGGATTTTCGAACGTGACAGTAGCGAAGTGGGGGCGCAATGGAAGGTCCGCTTTAGCGATTACGTCTCGGGAGGAGTGTTGACATTTATTTGAACGGTACGGGAGAATATGAATAGGCGAAAAGGAAGAATTTTTGGAATAATAACGAGTAGATTTTTGTGACTCATTTTTATATTGGAATGTTTTAATCAATGGTGCTTGGTGTCTATTCCATGGCTACATGCTATTAAAAAACTTTGTGCGCGTGAGGGCTTTGGCTCGAACTGCAACGCGCCATATTGGTTTGAGACAATTGCTCAAGTTAGTGGGGGCCTGACTGATACAACTTTTCTATCAAACCAACGTAGAATTATTTATTTCACGATCATGGAGGAAACCAAAATTATATACCATATTGACGACGAAGAAACACCTTATTTGGTGAAGCTGACTATATCACCGGAGAGGGTGACTTTGGCAGATTTTAAAAATGTCCTCAACCGACCGAATTACAAGTATTTCTTCAAATCAATGGACGATGACTTCGGGTTGGTGTTCAATTGATATAAATATATTTAGTAGGATCAAATTTAAATGAATATTAAACGTTCACATTTTTCTATCGTCATCGTTGATAACGTTACATCATATTTTTTATTGTTTCGAGATAAATGTCAAGCCATTGTAATGATGATACGCTCTGTGTTATTTCAAGATCGAATCTTATGTAGATATATACGATACGTATGATAGTTGTCTTATATCTCGCTCGCCGTGCTCGTTTATTCGGCCCTTTGTTTATAGAAAATCTTTATAGATCCTATATAGATTATTTCTCTCTGTTTATTTCAATAGTATGCGTATTCCGATAATACGCCGTGTGTATTTCGATTGAAAGATAATTATATACTCGCTTTGTGCGTGTGCTTGCGCGTGCGGGCTAAATTCTTTCATTTTAACCTTCCTCTCTATTTTATTTTTCTACTAGAGTTGTGAAAGAAGAGATTGTAGACGACGATGCGCATCTTCCATGCTTCAATGGACGAGTAGTCTCATGGGTAAGACATGTTTATCTACATTATTATTTAAATAATTTCTATATGATATTATATTGTTAAATATTTAAGAGACACACACATATTTAATATCCATACAAATGCATACTCGCAAGCTTATACTAAATATAAAATAAATATACTCATATATGATATATATTGTAAGGCTTATTTATCGTCTTATTGGCTTCTTTTTTTGGAGCATCATTCAGTATTAGTATTTATTAAATTTATCGATCTTCGTTTATTATCATGATACACTTTTTAAGAAATATGTTTCTCCAAAAGATAGATATATATATATATATATATATATATATATATATATATATACACACTTTATATAACAACAAGCTTCAATGCGTATAATACTGAATCTTAAAACATTTATGCTTAATTTTGACAGTTGGTGTCTGCCGAAGGCAGCAATGTATCGGATGGTGTTTCACATTGTACCGATTCTGTAGCGCACAGTGACGTAAAGCATGATCGTGTTGATCATGTAACACCAGGACATACGAATCGTGGTCCACCACCGCTTTCGCACGATGATACATTAACAGAAACTGAAAGTATTATAAGCAGCCGACAAGGACATCATTTACATAAAAGTTCAAGACATCATACAGACAAATATGAGAAATACAACAAATATAATGGTTTGTGTGTATGCCAACATAAATTTGTAAGAATGTATTTGGTAAAAAAGAAAAAGAAAAAAAGAAAAGAAAAGAAAAGAAAAAAGGAAACATAAATTAATGTATTTTTATGCATTTTATTGCATATAGGATTGCGAATAAATGGTCATTCGAAGCATCGCTCTGGCCATGGCTATGAAACTGCCTCCATATTGAGCTCAGATCTAGAAACGACAACATTTTTAGAATCGGATGACGATGCAAGTAGTCGTATTACATCTACAACAGGTCGTCATACTAATATGAGTAGTGCAGTTGACAGGGCAACTTTAGGTTAATATGTAATATCATTTACATTTTAATCGAAGCTTTTGTTATTTATTTTTAGTTCTGTCTCTATTACTTTCAGATATTTATTTAGCTAAATTTTCATATTTATTTTCTGCGTATTAGATCGACGTAGACCTCAAAGAAGAAGAAGACACAGATTACCTCCTATGTCTCGAACATCCTCATTTAGCAGTATCACAGATAGCACAATGTCTTTAAATATCATAACGGTTTCATTAAATATGGACACTGTCAATTTCCTTGGAATAAGTATTGTTGGACAAAGTAATAAAGGTGGAGATGGAGGAATTTATGTTGGATCTATAATGAAAGGGTATGATAGTTGACTTATTTAATGTTATTTCATAAAATTATTCTTCATATTAAATCCTCATGTACGTACATACGTATATACGCGTAAGCGCTCGTGTGTGCGTGTGTGTGTATGCATTATTATTGAATACATGCTTATCGCTATGCATTATTATACAGAAATTTATATGCATATATTATTATATAATTCTCTGTATTATTCATGTGAGAACAGAGGCCTAATATCATGAAATTTAGCACACACTCGCACACGCACGCACTCATTATATATGTATATATATCTGAATGTGTGCCGGAGCTTTATTTATTTCCAAATATTTCTTTCCTTATCTGACACAATAAAAATTGATTGTTCAGCAAGTACTAGAAAATACTTAGATATTTTATATTTTGTAATGTACAATATTTTAGAAGTTATCTTGATTATTACAAGAAATCTATTTCAAACATACTGCAAATTTGCCTTTTATTGATTTATAGTAATTGATAAGATAGTTTCATTTACATTTCTACTTGTTAAATATTTTTCCATGGAAATAAATTTTTTTTATTGATATAGGGGAGCTGTAGCTTTAGATGGCCGAATAGAACCTGGTGACATGATTCTTCAAGTTAATGATATTAATTTTGAGAACATGTCAAATGATGAGGCGGTAAGAGTTCTACGTGAAGTTGTGCAAAAACCAGGGTAAGAGAGAATTTATTTATCTTAAATATATTATATCTGTTTGTAAATGTGTACGTACTATTTTATCGAATTATTTGAAGAGAGAAAAAAGGATGTTTTTGTTTAAAAAAGAATAAAAAAAAAGAAAATCTCCTCCATTCATATATTCTTAGAATAAGGATATACATTTCTTTTTCATTTATTTAATTTATTTCATTTATTTCATTATTTTTGTTTCCTTTAGACCTATCAAATTAGTTGTCGCAAAATGTTGGGATCCGAATCCAAAAGGTTATTTTACCATACCAAGAACAGAACCAGTGCGTCCTATAGATCCGGGTGCATGGGTGGCACATACAGCGGCTATACGAGGCGAAGGTTTCCCACCTCGTCCGCCAAGTGCAACAACATTAACATCTACATCAAGTAGTCTTGCAAGTACTTTACCAGATACAGAACGTAAGTTATACTAATCACAATACATACACAGACCTATACACACACACACACACACACACACACATACACACAATATTTAATCGTGTTTAATAATTGTTATAATTTCTTTTGAATAGGACCACTAGAGGAACTTCACCTTACCATTAATACAGATATGCCAACAATAGTACGTGCCATGGCACGCCCTGATTCGGGTCTGGAAATTCGTGATCGCATGTGGCTTAAAATTACAATTCCAAATGCATTTATCGGGGCAGATGTTGTTGATTGGCTTAGCACACATGTAGAAGGAATTATTGATCGTCGTGAAGCTAGAAAATACGCATCATTAATGTTAAAAGCTGGATTCATCAGACATACTGTGAATAAGATCACATTTTCCGAACAATGTTATTATATATTTGGTGATCTGTGTTCTGCTATGAGCAGCATGAAATTAGATTGTGATACGGTTGGACCTTTGCCGCCTCCTAACGCTTGGGACATGCCTTACTCAGGGACCTATGCACCTCATTCTGCGACTGGTTACAGTCCAATGCCATTTAATTTTACTAATGAACCAACTGTATATGGATATCATAGAGAGGAAAGTGTTCATAGTGGTTCAGGTAAGATTTATTGTCAATTTAAATTTGTCATTTATACTGTAAGATTCTATTTCACATACGATCCCTTTATATCGTTGCTTGAGAATATTGGCAACAAATTATATTTCATACATTTATGTATGGAAAGATCTCACTGTGCCGATTATACGGCCATTCATCGATTTATTAGGTGGTAGCAGTGCAGGTAGTGAACATATTTGTAAGGAACCTATCCACGACTTGAAGTCTTGTTCTTCAGCATCCGAATCGGAATTACATATCCCATCTGTGCCAAGTATGCCAAGTAAGAATTCTGGTAATGGGAATGGTTCGAATGGTAAAAGGTCAAATGGAAGCCATAGTCGGTCCAGTGGATCTGAGCAATCTGTACAGACAGGAACTGGTTCAGGAACTCAACAAAATCAACAAGACTTATCTGGTAGTAGACAGTCATTTCGTATTGCGATGGGCAATCCTTGTGAATTTTTTGTCGATGTTATGTAGATGCCTAGTATTGTGTAAATAGATAACTTATAAGTCTGACTGAGAACATAGGATATGATAGAATGTTACGCGATATCTTATGTATATGACATAACAATAAGTACATTGTGTGTGTGTGTGTGTGTGTGTGTGTGTGTGTGGGTGGGTGTGCCCGCGTGCGTGCGTGCATCTATGTATGTATGTATGTATGTATGTATGTATGTATGTATGTATGTATGTATGTATGTATGTATGTATGCACACACACCGCGCGTCACCGCGAGCACACATACACATACATACGTACATATATATAAACTTTTACATTGTCTGGCTGGCTTGTATTTTGGATATTGATTTAAGATGTTTTTTACGATTCATGTTAATACGTTATACAATCTAATTACTACATCCATCTATTAGTGTAGCTATGATCAATATCATTCCTTGCATGATAGTATAGTATTCATTCATTAATTTGGTATATATAGCCTGCAATATTTTTGGTATTATTCATGTGTATTAATACACATTTGCACTATGCTGTGTAATAAATTTTTAGTTTTAAACCTATTTAACATATTTTTATTTCAATATTTGCATGTATTACATAAATGTAAATACTAATGTCTTTTTATATAATAACCTCTTGATATAGTACGGAATATTATAATATCTTTGACAATATTAAAATAATTTAAGCAAATTTTAAATAATGTTAATGATATTTCAGTTTTTTTATTGGTTCTATCGCCTAAAATATTTTCAACGAATAATTAAATAATACAATGTAGTACAAGATTAAATTGAAAATGTAATATAAAATTATCTTCGCTCCGTCATGCGAAAGGATACTTAAATTATTAATTTTTTTTTCTTTTTTTTTTCTTTTTTTTTTTTTTTTTCTTTTTTTTTTGTAAGTAGAAATGTTTAGAATGTTATGTCGAATAATATTGGTATTAGTATTAATAGAATGAATAGATAAAACTTATTTTTTAGAGATAGAATAACAATATTGACATTGATAGTAACTATATCGACAACAAAACGACTATATTAACGACAATAACAACAATATTAGTAATAGAAATAGTAATAGTAATAATAATAAGGAGAAGAAAAAGAAAAATAAGTTTCAAACAGATTTTGAATTCATTAGATTTGTGAGAGACGTACTATTTTGGCTAAACTGCGTGTAGATTGGATGAAAACATAACAAGTATAGTTACATAATTATACTATAATAGATGTACCAGTAATTGATTTTTTTGTAGTAGATTAAAATTTGATATAATCATAATATATAAATTAACACTGGTCTTATATATTAAATAATTGCCATTTTATTGAACGTTATTAGATTATTATTAATCCATAAAGATATTATGTACAGTTTAAAGCCAATTTCTTGCTGAAAACTTTCTGGAAAATTTACTCTCATGTTTATGTCAGTATTTATTCCTTCATATAAGTATGAATGTCTATAAATAGAATCCATTCAATATGTTCGTGTGTACATATAAACGGCTTATTTCTATATCAGTGCATTTAAAGTTACTCTTAAAAAATAAAAATATTATTATAATTTTCCATAAAATTAATTGTTAGTTAGTAGTGTATCAAAATATGAAATTACTTGTATGAATTACTTATTTATCACTGGAAATCTATTTCTTCTGTATTAGATGCACAGTGATATACGCTTTAATCTTAATGTAATTCTACTTGCAAAAGCATGATAGCACAAAATGTAAAGCACAAGCATGATCACAACAATAACACTATTGACAGAAATGTATGTTAAAATATGGTGTTAATAGCATATAGTGCATGTGTACCTGTATGTAATAAATGGTCTGTAATAATATTAATATTTCTCCATTCATTGCATTTTAGGACTGTCTACGACAATGGGCCAACTATTCCTTTAAAATCAACAATGTACTATTCCATGTACTGAACGATTCACCAACTGTTGCCTTAAATAATCTTTATATGATGAAGAATGTGTAAAGTCAGGCATTTGCCAAATTTATAAAGGCACATTATGCAATAGTTGATGCATCGTTTGATTATTATTATTATTATTATTATTATTATTATTATGATTATTATTAGTAATAGTAGTAGTAGTGGTAGTAGTAGTAGTAGTAGTAGTAGTAATAGTAGTAGTAGTAGTAGTAGTAGTAGTAGTAGTATTACTACTATTATTATTATTATTATTACTACTACTATTACTACTACTACTACTACTACTACTACTACTACTACTACTACTACTACTATTATTATTATTATTATTATTATTATTATTATTATTATTATTATTATTATTATTATTATTATTACTATTATATGTGTGACACGGACGCTTTTACTTTATTCTAAACATCTAAAATTATTTGAATGAAAAAAGCTGTTCACAACTGTATTATTTGGTATAACACCATGAAAGGTTCGATAATGTGTACATATATAATGTTAAATCATTATTCTCGTATTAAATGTGCCATCTTATCTGTGTTAAAAGTACAAGAAAGCAACAAAACTTGTACACGTATTTTTCAGGTGTATGCACTTATTAATGATATTTTATAAAAAATATTTTTGATTACATTTTCTTTTTCATTGTTTAGTAAAATTTATTTATTATACACTTTCATTTTAAAACAGTTTTACAATATAAATTATTATATATTCTCAGTACAAAAAATGCCTTCTGCATTTATACAAAGAAACGATTTGATCGAAAATATGATTTTGTGCATACTTCTAGGACCGAAATATTGTATATAAAATTGTGTTCACTTCCAAATTATATTATGGCTGATTTTTTTTCATGCACTGCATAGTATTTAGAATATATTTTCTTTTAAAATTTATGAATTCAATTGCTGAACACGAGTGTGTGTGTATATGTATATATAAATATATATATGTATGTATATATATATATACATACACACACACATATGTATCACTGCAAATTTTATGTATTTGTTGTTTCACAATAATAGGAAGAACAATTTTGTAAAATCAAATCTATGCAATTTTTCAAATTTCATTTTTATGCTCGAATTTCGATTTTATTATATAATAATTTATTAATGATAATATTTTCTTTAATATTAATTAAATAAATTATTATAAACGTTAATAATTATAAATATTGCAACTTGTTTATAGACATACTTTGGAAACCCATTATATATGTATTGTATATATGATAGATATAGATACATAAAATTGCTTACTGAATAATAACCAATGATATGGTGTGTGTGTGTGTATATATATGCACACATATATATAAAAGTTTGTAGAAGATTTCATAAATTAATTGATAATATGGTAGTTAATAACGGTAAAAAGGTAATTGTCATAACTATAACTTGTATGGAAAATTGCATAGTGAAATTGAACGTTTTAATTTAACAAATTATGCATCTCTATCTATATGTATGTATCGTGAAAACTAGTTACAAAAGTTTTTCGTCAATATTATCATTCTATTATCTCATTATAAATCATTGTAAAATATAAAAATATTTTATGTTGCCGACAGGTTTGATATAATATGTCTGAGCACCTCAAGAGTTTCACTATTTTAATAAACTTACTAAATAATTTCATATTATCAATAATATTTAAATATTTTGTTGGTTTAAATACGATGGATTTTATTGATATATTTTGCGGTTCACAGACATATCATTGGTTTAATTTTTGTTTTTTCACTTCTGCTGCTCTAAAAGGTCTGCTTTTTATTTTGAAAATTGATAGCCACTCAATTTACTTTCTGACTGCTGTTATATGCATATGGATTATTATTATGTCAAAGACATGATAGAATCCTTTTTGTGCCTTGTGCTGCGCTGATGGTTTATGCAGGGCGACGTATGCACGAAGAATGTCGCACGCAGACAAGTAATTTGGACAACAATGCCAGAGATAATATTTGTGAGTGTAGTTTTATTTTAATATTTTCTTTTAGATTTCATTAAAGAGCATAGAATGATTACGATTACAAGGTTTGGCTACTTGTGCGACAGTAATCTGAGTATGAACATTTATTGTTTCGAAAGAAAACTATTATTCTGTATTTGCAGAGAGGCAGTACCTTTCGACAATAGTAAAGAAAAAGAAAAAGAAAAAAAAAAAAAAAAAGAAAAAAAGAAAAATAAAACAAACAAATAAAATTTATTGCACCATTGATGTTTAGCATTTGATATGCTTGCATTTGTATTATTATTATATACACACTTTTGACAGATTATATTTTTGAATTATCATTGCACAAACATTATAATTGCAACAGAATGTATGTGTATTTAAGTGTATAGCGCCCTTTTAGTGCAGTAGATATATGACATTATGTACTTTGGAACATGAAATATTTTTATTCTTTACAGATGAAGAAGACATTTTGGAGTACCAGTTTCTGCATAAGTGAAGATCTCTGTTATCACATAATACGTATACACAATGACATTAATAGACGTTAACAGGAAGTTATGGTATAATTCCACGTCGTTTTATTAAGTGGACGGAAGTAGCACACGCGAAACATATGTTTATATATTTAATAGGCCAATTTTGATAAAATGCTGTAGAAGGTAAAATGTCCAAGCTCATGTAATAATGATTTATAATGTCTATACATAATAGAATTAAGGTCATTGGAATCTCTGTGTGACAAATGTGTCCTTTTTTGAAATGTTGTTACGGTTTGTGTTAAGTCATACGAAACATTTGCAGTAACAGGGGTTGTATTACTTATGCAGTATTCTTTGTGCATACATGCATGCATACATATATATGTATACCCGCGCGCGCGCGCGCGCACACACACGCACACACATGTATGTATGTATATATATGTATGTATGTATGTATGTATATATTACAAATTACTGTAAACACGTGCAGGTTGACAGAGCTTATTAATTCTTGTAAGTACGTCAAGTATTAGCTCCTGTTTGATACATTGATGTTTCAAACATCTTCCCATTCTCACATTAATCGTTATTAATAATTATATTTTTTCAACTTTCCATCAGTAGAGAGCAATCTTTGTTTCCGAATTATTTCAAACGTTATATCTCGCAGAATCTTTAATATTCTTATCTTTCTTTTTTTTTGCTTTTTATAAAAAAGGGGAAATTTTGAAAGCAAAATGGAAAAGGAAAAAATGAAAGAAGTTCACCAATATAATACTATGTGTAAACTCTTTACACACACGACAATATAATTTGCCCCCGTCGTAGAAAATATCGAAATAAAGAAAGTGTCGAATTTATAGAATATGGAGACTATTTAGGCATTTGTATACGTTATCTTTTCGAAGATGGGAAACATCTCGTTGCATTAAAATTAATTGTGATATTATACAGAAATTTGATGAAAAACTGGAACGAATATCAAAGGTGCAAAATATAAAAAAATAAAAAAAGTAAAAATAATAAACAAGTAAGAGCGTAGCAACGAGACAAAAGGAAATATGCCGGTATAATAATCTATGTAGCCAGCATGTACACATACACATACACACATACAAAACATTTACCAAACTGTTGAGGTCTCAACATAGAATCGATAATATTCATTCCGATTTTTAATGGGTCATGAACGTCATTTTTTAAGTGCGCATACTAAAAACTCACGGAATATGTATACGCATATATAAACACATATAGATATACATATTATATTTATTTATAAAGGAATGTATATACATTTTTTATTGTTTTTACCGAAAATTCTTTATGTGTATAACTTGCGTGGAAACAACTCGTGCGTTTTTGAACCGCTGTGAGTATTACGTAATAAAGTAATTAACATTAACGACGTGTACAGAATGTATTTCATTGGTGACATGGAATGTCTTTTTGATAATTCATTATTATTCGTAAAAAATTGTAAACATTAGTAGGGAAAAACATTAAAGAAGGCAAAATATAAAATAATGAACGCACTGTTCAAGGCATAAAATTGACTTTTGATTTTCTTGCTTTTACAATGAAATTTGAAACAAAGCTTTTTTATGTTCTTTCTTTTGTTTTTGTTTTACTTTTCCTTTAATTTTACATTCATTCGGTTTCGTAGATAAATCGAGTTAAAAATATCTTCTATTGAACGAAGGACAACTTATTGCAAAATTATACTTGATGAAGGCAATATATATATATATATATGTGTGTGTGTGCGTGTGTGCGTGTGTGCGTGTGTGCGTGTGTGCGTGCGTGTGTGCGTGTGTGCGTGTGCGTGCGTGTGATCTATTTTGAAAGGATATCTTTAATAATTATCTACGGCTATGTTACCAAACTGAGCATTTGTTAATAGGATTCATAGGTGTACCAAGGGGACAATGAAAGACATCCGCGAAAGCCTTTGAATTCGACAGCGTACCGATCACGCGGAATTTTCCAGGAGCATGGACAGCAATTCTTAATTTATTTTTAGCAGCTTCTGGTCGCATTGAACCACACCAAACTTGAGCGAAATTCAAAAAGAACAATTGCCTTCCGGTTGCGCTAATACCAGGCAGAGTCTCGTCCTTATCGCCATTTATATACAACCATCTTTCATAAGCCTATAACAACATTTTTATCATCTTTTACATGTATAAAGATTTTGTATAATATCCCTCATATTCCAAAGAGAAAGATTATTATTTACTTTAAATGCTTGTTTGATGCCTCCATTGTCAGCGATATTCTCTCCTTGTGTATTTATACCGTTGATTTGTGCGCCAACTTCGCTTACAGTATAGCGGCTATATTGGTCTAAAATATAGCTGAACTTTTTTATCGATAATGAAGTATATTCAAGACAGACTATATTGATGCGATACCAATGAATTTTTTACCAATAAGACATTTTGCTCTTTCATGGAAGCCATTGATATCTTCGTTTTTCCACCATCTGTGTAGATTGCCATTCTTATCGAACAATCTGCCCTTGTCGTCGAAACCATGGGTAATTTCATGACCGATCACTACACCGATCCCTCCGTAATTCAAGCTCTTTGGAAAGTATCTGTGATAAAATGGCGGTTGTAGTATGCCCGCTGGAAACACTGAGATGGGAGAGTAAAAAATGAGAAATGCAATAAATCCCATTGATATTCGTGGATCAGATTAGATTTCTACCTTGATACCTTACACATAGCGCGTTTCACCATATTGCGATATTAATTCTCATAATTAAATGTATAATATTAGTAACCAAATTATTGATTATAATTTAACGACGAAGGAAGGAAGGAAGGATGGAAGGAAGGAAAAACTAGTGCAAGCAAAATCTAATAAAAAATATCATTGATGTAATATCGGAAAGAGGACTGACTTATCTGATTTTTGTAGCGACTGTAATAAGCGTTGACAACTGCAGGCGCGGTATTCCACAAAGTCTTATTAACCGAACTACCAAGACGATCTTGTTCCACTCTTGTCAAATGTTGTAAAATATTTAACGTATTCTCAAAGTATTTATCCGGATGGATTACGACCTGGACAGTAGATCAAATCAAAGTGGATTATCCTAATAATAAAACGGATAATGATATTCAGAGAATTTAATCGACGTACATCCTTATAACGTTCATTTAATAAATGTGGCTGTAGGATAAAGTCGGGATAGCCGATTCTTAAAAGCATAGCATTTACTTTTTCGCTGGCTAATCGTTTCGTCTCGTTGTCAATCCAAGTAGTTTGATTCAGTAATGCCCTAAATGATTCTTGTATCTCTCGTGTCATGGATAGCGTCTACATAATTATGATTAATATTTAAAAAATTATTATATATCATTATAAACGAAAAATGGTATTCTTTTGTTGAATTAGTTCTTTTATGCGGTCGAATAACTTACATCATTCTTACTCTTTTCATCAAAATATTTTCGAACGAACATGGAACCAACGGCTATACCCATATTGGCATTGACCTGTGATACACAATTCTTCCATCTAGGAGGGGCTTGTTCTATCCCAAAGAGAATGTAATAAAACTTTTGTTTAGCTTCTTGAAATCGATCATCTAAATTGTTCACTCTGTGACGTACGAATCTCCATAAAAGATAATTTGCTATAGTTCTAAAGAAAGAAAAAGAAAAAAAAAAAAAAAAAAAAACCAAAAGGAAAAAAGGACGAAAACTGTTGTTAGAATCTCAGTTGTATCGCTAATGCCAAAATGGTAAAGGACATAAAGATATTCACCTGGGTTCAGTTTTTGAGAGTAAATTTACCAAATCTTGAATATATTGTAGGGCAAATACGACAACCGGTTCAGAAGTATTTACGGGACGTGCTAAAACGATCGAAAGGTATTTACGCCAATCGATTTGAGGCACCATCGAACACAATTCACCAATGCTCATTTTTTGATAAAGTTCTGAAATGTTCCGTCTTTCGTCGGGTGAAAATGTTATCTATGAGGAACGTAATGATAATAATAATTATTATTTTTTCTTCTTTTTCTTATTCTTATTGTTATGATCATTATTGTTGTTGTTGTTGTTGTTGTTGTTGTTGTTGTTGTTGTTATTACTGTTATACCTTCGCGAGCTTCGTTTCGAATTCTATCAGTTGATTTGCATGAACAGTGGCATTTTGCAAAGAAGCACCAAGAAGGGTTACTATTTTAATGAAATAATCTTTATAAGCGTTCAGATAAATCATATTAGATGGCTGAAGAAAATAGTCTCTTGTAGGGAGACCAAGGGACGTTTGATCGAACTGCAAAATATCGAAGAAAATTTGATGTCATTATCCGTATTTAAAGTACCCGCAAGGATTTCAAGTTATTTTAATATCACATTCTCACTTGTATAACATATTGGTCACTATTTTTAATGTCC
Source organism: Vespa crabro (assembly GCF_910589235.1). NCBI lineage: Eukaryota > Metazoa > Arthropoda > Insecta > Hymenoptera > Vespidae > Vespa > Vespa crabro. The sequence goes on along the minus strand of NC_060955.1, from coordinate 24,453,113 downwards.
GGTCCAACCCATTCGGAAATAAGGATATTATTATTATATAGACGCAACTGTGCGACCAAAAGCAACCAATCGAACTTATCGGGATCCCAATCGGACTTTAAAATTGGCCAGCCACCGAGTTCCTCTAAAAGTTTTAACACCGGCTGTTCCATACGTTGCTCCAAGATCTCTAGGCACATGTCATTTATGCATTTAATCGTTACCTAAGAAAAGGAAATTAATATTTGGCTGGATCGATTTTAACTCACCGTAATTCATACAACTCTGAAAATGATACTTTGCTTTGACCGTTGCGTCGTCAGTATTTAACCTGACGTTATGCGGAACTTTATCCTCCAGTAATTCTTTCAAAACAATATCTAATGATTCTCTTAACATCTCGAAGGTGTCGTAGGCCGCCTTATCCTTTGGAATGGGATTACGTTTCTCCCAGTTTCCACAGGCGTACTGATAAAAATCTTGACACGGATTGGCAGTCTTATCCATGTATTCTAACATTATCCTTGCTAAGATAAGGTATCAGCTCTTAATATGAGCCATAAAATGATCGATAAAACTGATCGGTATGCAGCATCTTGCATACCTTGAGCCTCTCTGATGCTTTTCGCGTTTCCTTCGTCTTTCCAAAATGCATGGAAATCGGCTGGGGCGTCTTTATCCTGGTGATCGGGTACAGGCCATCGTCCGTAGGCGTTGCCAATGGAAACGGAATAAGTGCTAATCCGCTCGGTATGATCAATTAGCCGGTCTTGCGATCGTTCATTCGTCTTATCCTTAACGTTTCGATATCTTTGATTCAATGATCCAAAATCTAATTGCTCTTTTTCTTCCGTAACCATGTGCTCCGTCTTTTCCTCTCTACGCGTAGAACGCAGAACGCAGAATGCAGAACGAAGAACGAAGAACGAAGAACGAAGAACGCAGAATGCGATTAGAAACGCTACGTGAACGTAGGATGAAAATGAGAAAAGGGAGTACCAACTTCGAGTAGTCTTCGTAATCCTGTATATCGCTGTATGCGTAGGGCTCATCGAATTCTAATTCTGGATTATAATCGAGTAGAAAATAATCCGTTTCGTCGTTCGACGTACCTGTAGTCGTTTTCTGACTGACGCCACTAGCTATCTGTGTTAAAATCAATCTCGAACTTTGCTATGATATGATTTTCAAACATTTGCTTAATTATTTTATGTGGGATTTGCTACTTACGACTACTTTCTCCTTAGACAGGATTTTCTCGCGTATTTCGTCGATCGATTTGATACCGTTGTAATCGTTCCTTTTTTCGACCGTTGTTTCCTGCGAACAAACAAAAATAAGTACATAAATAAGATTAGACAAAATTAAATCGATGAGACTGCTTGAATCTCCTACTTACATATATATACATATACATATACATATACATATACATATACATATACATATACATATACATATATATATATATATGACACGCGCGCGCACACACACACACATATATATATATACATATATATTACCGCATCCGTATGCCTCTTCCGTCGTTTCGAGGATTGTATTAAAAAATGAACGTTTGGCGGTACGTAACTTGTTTGAACTTCGGAGATACGAATTTCATCTTCATCTTCATTCCCATCGACAGAGTGCTGTATTTCTTTGCTCTCGGATGATCGGAGCAAGGTATTATAATTTTCAACGAAATTATTCTTAGTTTGTTCTTGAGAATTGCGAATAGCGCTAAATGTACGACGATGGGGTAATTTATCGGTGATTTGCGATCGCGATAAAGCAATGAAAATTATAGTGATTGGCAATAAAACCGCAGGAATCAGTAGCATTAGTCTGACGCGAAATCGCCAAGTATCGTCGCCTTCTGTGCACCATCTAATGAAAATATTAAAAAAGATAAAGAAATGAATAATTAACAAAGAATAAAAAATGGAAAGCAAATTTCACAAATTACGTACTTTAGTCTACCGGTTTCCTCGTTAATAGCAAGTCGACAAGGTGGGCAAGGGCCACCGTCGCTGAAGAAATCGTCGTCGTTGTATTGGCTCGTATTGTTTCCCCTCATTTTACTTAAAAAACAAATATATATATATATATAATACAATATTATCATACTTGCAAAGATATGGTGCACTAACCATAGTTGGTATATTAACCATTTGTTGTAGAAGCTTATTTTTAGGTAAGATGAATCTGATGTAAATGTTGAATAAAAAATATAAAAAACATTTTGCGTCGAGGATATTATAGATAAGTAACTATGATCGTTCTAATGTTCCATTTAAAATTATAAGACGCGAATGCGCGTTAGTCTCCTTCATAAATATTTAATTAAATAATCCTTTTATATATAATTAGCGAAATGGTCAACCATTTGACCTTAAACTTTTGCTACCATTCATCTGATAAAATCCAACATTGATAATTATATGAAATTATACTTGTAACGTACTTCCAACCCACGCACCATTTTACTACAATGACGCGGAATGTCAAATCTTTTCGATCCAATATTCAAAATCAACATTAATTACATTTTTAGATTTAATCTGATAATATCATTTAGGATATTTAAGATAATATCGTAATATACATTTTTGAATATTCTCGTTACATTCTCTGATAAATATTCTTTTACTATATATATATATATATATATATATATATATATATATATATATACACATATATGTAAAAAAAAATATATATATACACACACACAGTTGTAATTTTCTTTTTGTTTTTGTTTTTAAAATCCACCAAGTTTTATTCCTATCTGAGCCATGCTTTATTCGAAGAAGATTTAGTTAGTTAAAGCACTTACCGCTACGTGGGATAATGCTGAGGTAAAAATATGCATCAACTTCATTGCTGTCACTTAACACATTGATAAGAACAAGAGCGTTTACGACTAAATTACTGATGGAAAAAAAAGAAAAGAAAATAAAAGAAAAGTGTGTGTTCGTGCGTATCTTTCTCTCTTTCTCTGTGTGTGCGCGCGCGCGCGCGCGCGTATCTGTTTCTACTAAATCACACGAATAATAATATCGCATAGACAAGTATAAAAAGAATGGCTTTTAAATAACTTAGACGCGAAAAAAACACAGAATTCTAAATGATATGCCTTCGATAGAATAAACGGTATTAAGGAGAAACATCAAAGATCCGTTGGTATAAGTGAATTTGTTACAACATTTTATGGATCTCTACCGTCTGTGAGCACAACGATGAACAACGACGTTCGGAAGACCGTAATTGCTATATACGCACGTACACTATAACGACTCTTTTAACGTGGTCCTTACGTCGAGTTATTCGTGCCAATCGACCCTAATAACTAATGGTTATCGTCTAATAACGCAATACGCCGTGTTTCATATTCTACACACACACACATACACATGTGTGCGTGTGTACACTCTGAACATACTATTACCTGTTTCCCTTTCAAGTCGTACGATTTAGATATTTAAAGCCGATTAAATAATTTTTCGACAAAGTTCCTCTTCTCACGAAGAAATCGTTGTTTTTTATTTCTTAAACCACGAAAAGACATCTGTTATAATCATTAAAACAATTCCACGCAAAATAGTGGCAGAAATTTCTTTCAAGATTAACGGTAGATCATCAAGATTTTTCTTGATAAATAACAAAGACGACATGAATAATGAAAGCGTTAATCGTTCAGAAAAAGTTGATTCTCCTCTTATATTCTCAATGCAATAATATTCCATTTTTATACCATTTGCAATTTCATTTTAGAATGAAATGTGAACTTGACTTTGATACTGAGCTAGCAGAGACATCTAAGGAAGATCTTTTTAATGTAAGTAGACGAAGGAATCGTAGGGGCTTATCATTGATGGTGGACCATCAATATCGCGCAAACTTGTATTTAATTTTATAAAATTTTTTAACAAATGCTCCCCTTTCCACCGATTTTACGTATAATACTCTACAAGCAGGTGCCCAAATTTTCATCCAATTTTATATTTCCTATAATTTATATATAAGCGTGGGCGCGCGCGCGCGCATTTAATCGATTTATAATATTTATAATTCAAAAGAACGTACGCACGGACTGGAAGATTGCGCGCGAAATTAAGCAAAAGTAGGATAGTAATAGTAATGGTATAACATAATGATTATTACAATTTACATATATATTTTATATAAATTATAGTTTGCAAAAAATATTATATTTTGCTCACTTTAGTTCTTCTTCCTTCTTTTATGTTTCTTTTTATTAATATTTGAACTCTCCGTTAGAATTTTGTCACTCTTTCTTTTTTCTATTGTACTTACTACGTTTACTTTCATGGAAGAAGAAGCAGGTGATTCAACAAGTTGTGTTGTTATCGGAGGAACACTGAAACCTGGAATCTGTAATTACATAGAACATTTAAATAAGGAGTAAAGTTTGGTGACTAATGTAATAAATATACTTTTAATCTTTATCTGTGATATTTACCTCTGGCTTTACAAGTTTGAAAATCAATTTCTCATGTTGAACGTTAGATCTGTCTAAACTTAACTGCACTACAATAAGATCAAATGTACGAAATATTATATTTCCGTATGATTGAGAATGATCCTCTCGATTATATGTAAAAATAACAGATGCTTCTGTTTTATTTAAATAAAGTGTGCCTTCTAAACCATATTTTGGAATGAGTACTTGCAGAGCATTCTTTCGTACAAAAAGAATATATCCTTCTTCGTCTTTGACTTTCTCTCGGAAAAACAACTAAACGACACGAAATAATTAATACGCGCGCGTGTGTTTTTTTTGAATATAAATAATATGCGCAAATTACAAAAGAAATAATATATACACACATGTATATTCAATGCAATCGATGCTCGACCAGCATACTGTGCCATCCTATTTCGATAGTTCAAATTATAACATAATGCGTGGCTTTGTTGTTTATCCAATAACTCCGAACAAGTAACATCTGCTCCGATAGATACTGCTAAGAGACGATGTACTATAATATCCGCATATCTACAAATAAATTGAATCAAATTGACGAGTTTAAATCGGATGCAATGACATACATATTATAACAGATTTGTCGAATTAAGCTGTATATATCAAATTTGGCATATACTTTGACCTTGGTATATAACATAAAAATGACAACTGGATGGAAAATATAATAAATGTATGAAAAAATTTCTAATAAAATCAATGTATTTGTTTAAATTATCTATTACCTACGGATGGGCGACGTGAAATGTGTATATATTGGGGTAGCTAATCCATAATGATAGAATTCATTTTGTTGATGCATTCCACTAATGAAATATACTGCTTGCATCAGGCATCTTGTTGTCAAAATTCTCAACATAGTATTGAAATAAGGATTGTCTTCTTTTTGCGCTTTATCTAACGATTCAGCTAATTCTTTTCCACTGTTTGTATTCATTACAAAGCCCTATTAAAATGTATACGTAAAAGAAAAAAAAAAAAAAAAAATATATATATATATATATATATATAAATTTTCTTTTCTCTTTTTATTATATTACCTGATTTTTTCCTGCTTTAATCAATGGTTCAAAATTTTTTTGCGGTGGTTCTGGATGCCTCCTAAGCATCGCGCATTCTGGAAATTCTGTGATAATTTTTTGTGCTACTGAAATATTTGCAAGTAACATGAATTCTTCAATCATAAAGTTTGTATCTCTCAATTTTTTAACTTGCACGTCAATCGGTTCATGAGTTTCATTATCTTCTCGCAAATAGATCTCGGGTGACGCCAAGGTCAAAGCACTGTAAATAAATAAATATTTCTTATATATATATATATATATATATATATCTATATCTCAATGAGGCTTGAAACATGTTTCAGAGAGAGAGAGAGAGTAATATTTTCTCGTACCCCTTGTCCATTCGTTTTTTTTTCAATTTTTTTGCAAAATTATTTAAAGCTCTTAACGATTCGGCAAGTACATCATTTTGATTAACGTCATCGATTTTTATCTGAGCTTCTTCATAGGTCATGGCACGACGCGAACAAATCACAGACTTACAAAATCTAGTACTTATGATATTTGCATAGGAGTCCATCTCCCATATACAAGAGAAAGTCAATCTATCTTCGTTTTCTCTTAGAGAGCATAAATTGTTACTTAATAGTTCTATAAATAATGCAATATATTTTATTATAATAATAGATACTTATTAAAAGATTGTATAAAGTAAATAACACATTTCCTACCTGGTATCATAGAGATCCTTTTGTCAACAAGATATACCGTAGTACCTCTTAAAGCAGCTTCCTTATCTAGAGCTGTTCCAGGCTTAATAAAATAAGATACATCCGCAATATGAACGCCAACTTCATAATTACCATTTGATAATAATCTACAATGTAAAGCATCATCAATGTCAGTACACCCTGGTGGATCTACGGAACAAATATCCAAATGCCTAAAATCTTCCCTTTCTGCGATAACCTAAATATCATGGAAATCTGTTAATAAATCACAAAGGAACGTTATTATTTTAAAACTAAGTATATTTACATTTTCTGGTATAGTCCATGGCATTTTTGGAAGGAAGCTGAGTACTACATCAGAAAATCGGCTGTGAGGAACGTCGTACTCTAAAAGCAACACTTCATTTTCCGTTTCTTTATCGCCAATGTTACCTAAAGCTCGTACAAAATGACCCAATGGATACCTCGAATTTCTTGGCCATGAATCTATGGCAACTATAATTCTTTGTTTGCTTAACAATTCGGATTGCCTAGTTTCTATTCTAACTTTGGGAATTCTTCTCTCAGCAGGTACAAAAAGATGTTTTACATTCTGAAAAAGGTAACAGAAGACAAATTAAAATTGCAACTATACGAGAATTTATCAATACACGGAATATATAAAAAGATTATATATGTATATATATATATATATATATATATATATATATATATATATATATTTACCCCCTGAATAATACTCGGCTGTAAGATACCGCAATATTGCCTCCATTTTCTTCTAATGATACCCACTATTTTCCCCGTTGGAGTTCTTTCAGTTTCTTTCACGATACACGGATCATTTAATTCTTTTTCATCGTCTAATATGTCCGTTTCGTCTTCGTCTTGCAACACAATGTCACTGGGAGTTGACCATTGTTCTTCTGGAAGAAGTTCTATCGCAACTATGTCACCGTCGATAGCTCTGTTAAGACCCATTCTACCTTGCACCAATATCTAATACAATTGAAAAACGTAATAACGATTATTAATAACTTGAATATATATAGTCGTATAGTATTAGTTAATTAAAATTTGTTACCAATTTTTCTATCCCATCCACATTAACGCTTCCTTCTAGAAAATTTTCTTTGGATACGGAAAATGTCCCTTGGAAAAATTTTCCATTTTTAATACCATAATGCAATTCCGAGGGCGATAAATGACATGGAAAGAATTCCTGTCCTTCTGTTTCGAATATAAAATTCTTCTTGGATAATTTATCTAATAAGAAACTTGAGTTTTCCAATGATCTAACGTATTCTTCCACTGTATAAATTATGTTATCATTTTTCAATATTATTTATTACCTTTTTCACATTTCAATATAAAGTACATTATATGTATCTTACTTGAAAATACAGGAATGTTTTCTTGCGCAGCTTTCTTTTTATTTTCCAAATCATCTGTTAATAAGGCAATAAGAATTTTTCGTCCGTCGACATTTAAATGCTTATTGTACCAATTTGTTGCAACACGTATGGCTCTATCGTTGCGATCATTTATGTTTTCACCGGGTACTCTTTCCACATAAGTTTCTCTTAAAAAGATAATGAATTAATCGTTAATTAATTATGACACAATCGCAATGTAAACTTTTTATGTTGAATACAACCTGACCTACTTGTGATGCTCGTTTACGAAAATATAAAATCTTCTTCTAACATCGGCAATGATTTCTTTTAATCTTTTATAAACACTTGGGCTTTTATGTCGTACTTCTTCCAAAACAGTTTGTAAAATAATGACATTGTAAAAGACATTTTCTGACAATATATCAATCTATAAAAATATATATTTAACAATATTATAAAACTACATCGATATTATAAAATTGTAGATTGTAACATTGTAAGATTCGTGATAAAGGTTGGTCACCCCTCGAATGATCTTGACCAAGATCACTCCAATCCGAGTACTCTTTCTGCCTTTCCAGGGGGACTACTTTAAAACGCTATCCATACCCTTAGGCCAACGAATTTTTAGGCCAACCCTTTTTCACGAATGTTTACTATTAAAAATGATCTGCTGTTCGTGGCCACCACGATATTACTATCGCAAAATAAGACGAAATAAATTCGACGAGCTATGAACGGACTTACTTGATCTAAAATGATATTGGTGTCCAACAACAAATAGTACGATAATGAAAACAATGCACTTTTTGCACTGGAATCTTCGTCATCTAGAATACATTCCCGGTTCTTCTGTTTGCAATGATTTGAATTCTGCTTGCAAAGCTTTGAGCCACACCAAATATCATCCCGCAAATAATGTTCCCTAACGGTCTATGAATAATAAAAAGAATAAAATTTATAAAGTCGCGTGAACAAGTATAAATACATTGGTAATATTCCTTTAAATATTAGTTATACCTTATAAATATTTCCACCTTTAGTCTTCCTAAAAAAGACCTTTGTCGCCAACATTTTTCTATGTTGAATATTTTATTAATGCATAATTCATTCCATTTATAAGAAGAAAATAAAGTTTAATTTCGACAAACTTTTCTGCTAGGTTACAAAGCTATATATACGTGTTGCATGTGTCATATATATATATAAGCTGGTTACGAGGTGTCGCCACTTTTTTACGCATGCGCATCAAAAACGACATGTTACCAACAAGAAGAAAGCAAACGTTAATAGTGTAAACTCAAGAAATTCAATCCGAGAATCTTGAATATAATAAATATGTACATATGTATTAAAACAAGATATTACACTTGTATCAATATCTTTATTCATTGTTACGCGTAAGGTTTACTAATAATAATACTTGCAGCAAATATGGAATATAATGCAAGATTTCATAGTTCACTTTAAAAATGTTTCATTTCAGTAATATTTCAGAAATGTATTTGTATGATTAAGTCTCTCTTTCTTGTGTGTGTGTGTGTGTGTGTGTATACTTTGTAAACAACTCAAGCCCAGTTGTGGGTGTATGATATGATGTAAATCTTCAAGAGAGAGAGAGAGAGAGGGGGGGGGGGGGAGAGAGAAAGAGTCCATTTGTAGTTTACATATAATATTACAAAAACTCAAATATTATAATCACTGCAACAAAATATCATGGAGAAAATATTTTATACAACATTTCATCGCACATTAATAGACAATTTTTTAATAACTTTATGAATTTCGTATGCCAAGAGCTTGTTCTAACTCAGCTCGTTTTTGTTGGACTTTAGTATAAAAGTAACGGCAGACAGCTTCTTGTGCCCAAGGTTGATAATAAAATTCAGCTCTGCGTTCTTCCTCTGGGTTTCCAACGACATCCGTCATTGTTTTTAAGTCTCTTGTTTGTGATATAATCCATTTGTTAATAAATTGTTGAGGATCTTTTGCAAAGCTTAAGAAAAATTCACGATTCGTTTTTAATTGATTAATTGTTTCAACGGTTTCGTGTATCTTGTTGTCTAAACTTTGTATTTCCTGTTGACTTGCAGTTGATAATAGAAAATTATTCATTTGCGTTTTCAATGTATCATCGACCTCTACTTCTATATCATAACATGCAGTTTGTTTTGTTTCCGTGCCTATATCAAAATTAATAGATACAATTAGAAAGTATACAATTTATGCATATGGATTATATATAGTCATCAATGAACTATGCGTTTAACTGCACATACCCTCTACGCTAATGACATGATTAATCACAATGGGATCGGGTGGATGCAATAATGGATTTAATCTTTGCGGTATTTCAGCAAATTTCATTCTGGGACAGGCAAAGATTTGTTCCAAATATTTGTCACAATTTATAAATTCACGTTCATGACTGTCTTGAAGTTTATGAGTTTTTATATACTGCCAAAGTGCTGAAATAATAACAGGTCGAGTTTGTGTATGTACACCTAATAATCGTGCAAGTCGTGAATCTAATTTGAACTGCAACAAATAATTAAAAAAGTTCACATTATAATATAAGCATTGTAACACTGAAAATATTTATTCGAATGACTTATAAACACATATACATATATAGGTATATATAGGTATGTACATATATATATATATATATATGTACATACCTATATATATATATATATATATATATATGTGTGTGTGTGTGTGTAAGAAAAACTAAAATATCCAATACCTGCAAAGGCTGATAATCAAGAAGTAGAAGAATGGTACAACGAACATTTTTGTCTCCTGGTCTTTTTACTTGAAATCCATCAGTTTCTTGTGTAGTTAATGTACGATGCCATTCAACTAAGTGATTATCTGGTCCATACAAATCTTTGTCTAATTCAATAACTAGACTTTTAAAAAAGGATGAAAATTTTCTTTTCACCTGTTGCGATGTTATTACATGTAAGAAAAATATTATCACTAACGGGAATAAAAGATTAATAATGTAAAAGAATTGTTAGTACCTTGTTAGGATCATTTTTAGTATCATCCAATAATCTGCCTTCAACTCTTAATTCCCAAGAAGCAACCGAGCCCTCCTCTCCCTCTGCTGCTTCTTTGGCTGGATAAAATGTATTGGAAATAAAAATACGTAACTTTCGTTTCTGTTTCATTGGACGTTTCAAGGCTTCTTGTATGTCAAGACGTTTACGCATTATAGTTGCATCTAACTTCCTTTCAAACGCAAGCAAATCCATATAAGCCTGGGATTCTGGCACCAAATCTCGTACTTTTTGAGGTAATATCTTGTCAGCAAGTTTCTTTTTCTTCTTGGATGTGGAATGTGAAAAGTCACTGTTCCAAAAATACCTATATAAGTTTTTGTAAAAATTACAGATTCAAGGATCAATGTGTGTACAAATTTGTTGACAGCATGAGGATGACATGTATGGTTCCTGATAAAAGTGATATAAATTAAGTAACGAGTGAATATATGTGTATATGAATATATGTGTATATACACGTGTGTTTGTGTATCTCGTACGCACAGCGTACCCGCACGCACACAGTTACATAAAAGTAAAGTTTGTAGAAAATATATCTGCGTAGGATGTGATAATTGTGATAGAAAGAGATAGCTGTATTTATTTTCTTATGAAAATAAATGAGAGAGTATATATTAAAAATAATACGCATTACATACGGTTTTTGCTGTGACAAAGGTATTCTTTGATCAGCACTCCTTTTACCAACAGGAGGCGTTGGCATTGGACCTTGACGCATATTCGTATACGGCTGATTAGGTCTCATTATTCCTCCTGGTCCTGGCGCAGCATTGCTCATTTGTGGTGGAGGTGTAAATCCAGATCTTTGTTGCATCTATATCAAAATTTACGAAACAATCTATCTATATGTTACTTTATAACATAAAATAAGATATTGATTAATAATTTAAACTTACTGGAAAATTTGGTCCTGAATATTGGCGCAAATTTGGTGGTACAGACGAAGGAGGATATCGTTGTGGTGGAGGACCATTGTTTCCTGTATTTGGGACAGGAAATCTTTGCGCCATATTTTTTTATCTATTCTGTATTCAAAATAATATATATTTAAGTACTTTTATTGAATTAATTATACCATTATGAGTCTTATACCGTTAGTACACCATAAATCATATAAATCAAAGTAAACGCTTTTGAACTTTTTTTTATAATGTATACATGCATGTTTCTTTGAAACATTAAATCTATAAACGAAAAGAAAATGCTTAATGATTTCTATTACCCTGAATAAATATAGATTACAAACATAACCTGAATTTAATTTTAATACTTTTTTAGATTAAATGTAAAGCACTACTGGCAACACAAGTTATTTAAATTCTTTGATTTAATAATTTTGAAAGATGTTACATTAAAACTTTACAAATAGATGCAAGCACCAATCAAATCACAAGAATATGTCAAAGGAGTGATACTAAGAAACGCTTGAAAAAAATCTCCATATTAAAACATTATAGATAAAAATATGTATATTATACATACATATAAATATATATGTCCCTCTCTCTCTCTCTCTCTCTCTGTGTGCGTGTGCTTGTGTGTGTGTGTTATTTCAAATGTCTTATATGTATAGATATCAGTTTAAACAAATCAAAAGAAAATAAAATAAAAGAGCACAAACTCAGTTATAAGCAATAAGAAATAGTAGAGACTTCATAAAGCTAATAGGAAACTTCCATATTAAATTCTGAAATGTTCTGAGACATTGCTTTTGTCGCCACCTAGCTAGTATCCTATATTAATTTTATCTACGACCGAATCAAATATTCAATGTAAAACTTATTTCGTTATATCTATTTGTTATTAAATATTTTTGAAAGGTTCTAATCGCACCGCCATGTTTATTTAATTCAACTAGACTCGAGACTAAGCCCTGTGTACACATGACTATTTTATATTCGGGCCATCAGGTGACGCGGAGGTAACTTTAAAGCACACACAAGGCTCAATTTGATTCCATTATTTGACGTATAAAAAAAAAAGAGAAAACAACCTGTATATGTACTTTTTAAACCGTTTAAGCGAACATATATATATATATATATATATATATATATATATAAAGATCTTTAAACGATTAGACAGACTAGATTATCAGAAAATTATTCTTTCGAAATTAAACAATTTTGCGGGTAATTACCGTTTACATCGGAGGCAGATGAAAGACAATTCGTGTTTTAAATTCATGCTTTATGGTAAAATTATAGAGGTCTTTCTATTCTTAAGAATTTCAACGATGCATCACTGCGCCACCTAACTTTACATCCATACTTATGTACTTACTTAAAATACAGTGGATTCCAATTTCGAACGTATCGTATCTTTGTACCTACGTATTGTCCCTATAAAATGTTCCAATCGTTAAGTTCTCAAACTATAATTTATGTTCATTTTTCATTTTCTACAATTTCGGCATTTTTATCATATAAACTTTCATAGATATTAACTAACGTTACGAATATTTTGAAACGATAACATTACTACGAGGTATTATTTTCTTTTCGATAAAAACTGACACAAATGAACGCTTACAGAGCGATCAAATAGAAAAGCATATCGCGGCAATAACAAAACGTAATTTCCGTTAACAAGTTGAAAAATAACGTAGACATCTTTTGTGCCGTAACTCGTGTCAATAGATCTCGTAATGTACGCGGACGTAATCGTACCTAAGCCATAAGATAAACGGTAGAGTTCCTTTTAGTGAAAAAGTGTTCAGTCATCTTTTTCTATTATGCAGTAACATCATTGATAATAAACGGCGAATAGCAATCCAAATTAAAGTTGTCTTTCTTTTTTTTTTTTTTTTCCCCCTCTTATTTTTATAATATCGTCCTTTTGTGATTTTTCACTTTGAAAAATACGGCGCACGACACATTTTGCACAAAATGGTGTGTTGATCTAATCGTAAATGTATAAATAGGTTCCTTTGAAAAAGAATGTTACTTTTATACATGATACCGTTTTTATATTTGCAGATGCAATTTATGTTATTGTTCAGTCGTCAAGGGAAGTTGCGCTTGCAAAAGTGGTATGTTGCACATCCAGATAAATTGAAGAAGAAGATCACGAGAGAATTAATTACTACAATACTTGCGAGAAAACCAAAAATGTCAAGTTTTTTAGAGTGGAAAGACGTTAAAGTCGTTTATAAAAGGTGTCTGTCATTTATTATGACTTTTTATTTATTTTTAGGATGTTGTGACATTTCGAAAAAAAAGGAAAAAGAATAATAATAATAATAATAATAATAATAATAATTGTATTTTATTTTAGATACGCGAGTTTGTATTTCTGTTGCGCCATAGAGCAGAACGACAATGAATTGCTTACCCTTGAAATTATACACCGTTACGTCGAGTTATTGGATAAATACTTTGGCAGTGTAAGTATAAATCATTGTATTTTTTTTCTTCCTTTATCACCTTTTCTTTTTTTTCTCTCTTTGTTTTGCATAAAGATCCAAGCATACATCTATTTATATCTCTATATATATATTTTGTTTAGGTATGCGAGTTGGATATAATCTTTAATTATGAAAAAGCATATTTTATATTGGACGAATTACTAGTTGGCGGTGAGATACAGGAAACAAGCAAGAAGAATGTCTTGAAAGCCATTGCAGCTCAGGATTTACTACAGGAGGTTAGTTATGGAGATGTACCCATTGAATTGTAACGTTTCTTCTTTGACACTCTGTTTGTGTGTCTGTTCCTTCCTAAATATTATACATTGATCATTTAAACGTGTATTATGTCTAGAAATTTGTTAAATGTTTAGTCAGCTAGATTTATTATTAGTCTCAATCAAGCGTGCATAATAAATTTTACCTTTACTACTTTTGCACTTTTAAATGATCCATGAATATTATTCTTATTGTCGGTAGTTATTGTGTAATGTCTCTAACAGGAGTAATATGCATTTTTTAAATGATAGAAAAAGAAAAAGAGAAAAAAGGTTTCTATAAGAAATATTACTAAATGTTTGATGCAAATTATGTGGTTTGCATGTTTATTATCTTTTTCTTTCGTTGATGCAGTAATGTGGTATATCTATATATATATATATATATATATATATATATATATATATATATATATTTTCTTTTTTTTTTTTTTTTTGATATAACACTTTTAGACATGCAACAACTATATATTTTCAATATCCATTCCATTTGATATTATACCGCATTATTTGAATTTCTACAAATAATTTTATAATAATTATAGTATAAAATAATAGTGAGATTTTTGATATGCACCGGACAGCTACAAGTTCAAATAATATTTAGGAGCATACATATTTTCTAACATCTTTTGTTACGTCATTATAAATGACAATCAATTTTCTTACTTTGACTTCATTCGTTGTGGTAATATTTAAAAATATTTTTCGTGCATATCTATGCTTTTGAAATTTATATCTTGTTTTGAATAATTAATTGTTCATTCGACAAGCATAAAAGATGGATTAATTAGCATTTTGGTTAATTTGCAGTTTCAGTACAAATAAGTCAGTAAAAGTTTATATTTATGGGTTAAATGTTTAATTTAATATATTCATCATAGAATTTTATTTTAGATTTTATGGTTTTTAATCTACATTATTATTATTATTATTATTATTATTATTATTATTATTATTATTATTATTATTATTATTGTTATTATTGTTATTATTATTATTATTATTATTATTATTATTATTATTATTATTATTATTATTACTATCATTATTATTATTTTGTTGTTTTTCTTTTTCTAGTAATTGGTATAGAATACTTCTTTACTTTAATTAATCAGAAATTTCTTATGAGACGATATCTTTTGCATTGTCTGGCTATGTATGTACGCTTTATTTCCTTGTAATTTATGTTATCGGTTTAAATGGAAGGATATTTAGAGTATTATATTAAATTCCTCATCCCATTTTATATATTGATAATAATATAGAAATATATTTTAAGAATATTAAGTGGATGAGAAGTTAGTTGATGATTGAGTAAAATATTGAGCATTAAATATTTTAACAGCTAATCCTGCGTGCATAGATTGCTTAATGTGTTTGTTAATTTATTATTTTTAAGTGGGCTTATAGCGTGATATATAATTATTTATGACAATATTATATGTATATTATGTATGCGGTAGCATCTCCATTGTAGGAAACTCTTTGCTGCATGATGTTTTTTTTTAAATATGGTTCTTATCTATAAAAGATTCTCAACGAGTCACTTATGATACGCCAAGACCAATGAGAGACGATCTGTTGTTAACATAAACTAATTATTTAATGGTAACCTACACGCAGAAACTATGTTTATAATTTATATTTAATGTGCCATGTAAATGATGTATATATTTAATGAGATATAATGAAGCATATGTTAAAGGTGATATATAATAATGATAGAAATAGTAAGGAAAATTGCATAATATACAGTGTATTGTATCTAGTCAATTTGATCCAGTACGATTTAAAAAACATACTTTTGTATTAGCATCATATATAGACCGCTAATTTATTTCATGTAATAGGCAATTGAATGTTATTAGAATGTTAAAAAAAGAATCTTTTTCTTTTCTCCTCTAGTTTGCTTCATAATATTTGATAACATTGTATTTTACTTTTGTTGCAATGATAAATTTGACGTCATATCTGATATTATTATTTCATTCTCATACTCGAAGTAATGATTGTTAATAAGGATAAGCATGCTTCCTTTGTTATATAACAATATACATTACAGTATTGCCATAATATTAAGGATGATCCTTGTATATTGCTATAGTAGCTACTATCGATTTTTTGCGATATATAATATTTTCTAATAATTATTATTTCATGTTAATAACAGAAGTCTTTAAGAAAAAAAAAAAAATTATATAACATAGATTATGGCAGTATTGTGACAAATATGAAAATTATTGCTATGGATATGCTGCTAGTTGTACATATTTTGTTGACAATATGTATTATGAAAATTTTAATAAACAATGAATTTTTCTTGTTTTTATAGTTTAGTATCTATGCATTCTTATTCTATACTAATAATAAATTAATTAATTTTTATATGAGATAATAGAAATTATGTAAGCAACTATTTACAAATCATTCATAAACTCTTTATCTTTCCCAATGAAAATGTTTTATTCGCAATTAGCTTTTATTTGCTTGTAACTTTATATGATGCTAATGCCATAATCATTATTTTAAAATACAGTAAAGATTTATTTTATAAGTATAGAACGGTACTGTATTTGGAGCATATCTATTATTATCATAAATTACGAATGTTAATTTATAATGATATTATAGGAAAAGTTTTCGTGTACCCTTTTGATTAATTGATACTCTTAAAGACTGTTAACATTAATTGATAATATAATTATTGTATAAAAATGAATACACATTCTGGCACTGGTATAAATGTAAACATTGTAAGTGCATTATAAATATAATTCATATGTTAAGAGAAAAAATATAACAAAGAATTATTGAGGTAATAGAAATAAGAAAAAAAGAAAAGGAAAAAAAAAAAAAAAAAAAAAAAAAAAAAAAGAAAGAAAAAAGGAACATTTATTTTGGTTGTAATATCAGGATTGATTTGAAATAATCTTCCGCTATTGTATTGAAAATATCGAACGTGTGTTGGATATTTATATATTTATATTGAGAAAAAATATTTTTTATAATGTTGTACAAGTGAAATTAAAAAGTGTTAAAATATTAATTGATACTAGAATACGCGAGACTAGTTAGCGTTTGTTTGTTTGTGGAAGGATGAAGCTGTGGAAGGTGCTCTGCGGGAGATAGGGCTTTTATAGGTGCTGCATTCTTATATATTCTACGTGCTCTAAATGAACAACCCAGATGAACAACTACATCGAAAAGCTCATCTTGAGAACATTGTCATCGTGTGCATCATCATATGTGTCAACTTTATCTCATAAGAGATTTTTAACATACATTAATCTGTTATTCACTATTCAGCTCTCTTCTTCAAATTTTAAAAAGTAATGTCATATTTTTGTACGAATAGATCGTGCAGTATGAAGATTGGAAAGTGGTACAAAGTAATATATGTCGGAACATAACAATTTTATATTCTATAATGAGAATTTTTCAATTGTATTATCTCATAGTTATTGAGTAGATTTTAATGATCTATAACTGTGGCAATAATATCTCATACGTATTTATAAGAACATAAGGAATTTTCGAACAGTATCTGTATTCATGTACTTTATATGTATGTCAGAGGGAACTGTTTATTAATTTTGATGGTATATCTATAGAAGAAGAACGAAAGAAAAGGAAGACTGTGTGTGTGCGCGCGCTCGTGTGTGTATGTATATATATATATATATATATATATATATATATATATATATATACACATATATATACATATATATATACATATATATATATGGATATACATTATCAATGTTAAATAAGTGCAATTTGAAATCATCTTTATATGTATATGTGCATAAACGTATAGTATAAGCAATAACATCAACTTTCAATGTGAAACTAGAACATCGAATGTATTTGTAATAAATCCATTATTAATGTATTAACATTAAGTAATGTTTAGACAAATCGCGTTTCACCATTTTTACGAATTGTGATTTGGAAATTTTTTCGAATGTTTAAGTAAAAAATAAAAAAGTATATTCAGTATATATTTTAACATTTGTGTTCTCAGTCCAATGGTGGTTTGTTGTGTATAGACTTTTGTTTATTAACAAAATTAATAATAATTTATGTGAGATGCCCTATAGCATGCTAGAAAGAAAAAAAGAAAAAAAAAGAAAAGGTAAAAAAAAGAAAAAAGAAGAAATGTCAAATAAAGCTTAAAAATCTAGATGCTGTATATAAATGTGCACTATTTGCAATTTTATTGATAAAAATAATACAAATAATTACTTGATTATATGAAAAGGGTTCAGTTCATCATTTGAAGCTGCAACAAGAAGATAACTTAAGTCAAAGTAGGTACGTGCTTGCTTACTCATATATATATATATATATATATTTTGTGATTATTGTATTATATAAATTTTATAATAGAAAGCAGCATCAAAGTAATTGATCCCTATTCATATATAACATAAAAGTATTCCGAATGTTTTTCTAAAACTAATTCACATTGTATATGTTTCAGGAGGAAACCCCTCAAGGATTTTTCGAAGATCACGGATTGGGATAATATTTTTACCAAGAGTTCTATTTTCTTTCCAATTGGCAAGACATTCTATGGGAATGGTTCTATATCATTCCAGGACATTGATTGCATTGTATGTGTAAGCTGCTACTTTACTTAAACTATTAAGAATCAGTAACGCAAAAAAATCTCCTAAGAATCAGTAAATGTTATTTTCATTATATACAATATTAAAATTATTAACAATTTTAATAAGAGATACGTTATTCTACTATTGAAAATTGTTCAAAGATTTAATTAAGTTAAAGATTAGCGTAATAAATGTATTACGCCAAGTCACCGGTCAGTATTTCTAAATTAGGTACACAGTCGTTTTACAATTAGCAATGTTACATATCAAGCAAACGAAGGAAGACTTTGGAATTAATTATTTTACTTATATCACTTCATAATCATAATTTTGCAAGTTGTTTACATTTTATTTTCATACCGACCTAATGACTGATGCATCATTCGTAAAATGTACTTACAAATAATTATTATTATTATATTGTTTATACAAGTAATTAATGATTGCACTTAGATAGACTGCTCTGTTGGACCTTGGGTGCATAATTATATTTAGTTAACTCGTGTAAACGTGTATATAAATATAGTATGAAAGTTATATAGATTTTTTTTTACTCGACAATTTAGCATTATACTGTTGATGATCGTATAGACAAATTTATATTTAAGGAAGGCTATTGTTATCAAATACCATAGTTAATTACAATTACATTTTCAGATATTTGTTAATTATGCATTTCAATATATACTCCAAGTAGGTTTATCACGTTTGATCATTATATCATGTTATAATTTTCTCGTTGAGAATATAATATTCTCCCTAATTTATCTAACAAAAAGAAAGAAAAATAATATTTGACTATTTAACATATTTATACTACTTATCTATAAGGGGCACATCAAAAGTATATGAGTATTAAAGATTGCTTCAAATTAAAATGTTTGTAGGATACAGGTAACTCCGGTTATACGATTTCTTTCACTTTACGAAATTTCTTTGAATTACCTTTCGCATATGTACATATGTGTGTGTATATATAATATCTAAACAAATCCATATTTTATTTGAAGTTATTATTAATATTATCAATGGTGGGGGGAAAAATGAATTTTGAGGGACAGATGACACGTTTGCTGCATTTTGTTTACAGAAAATTCACAATTTTCGTCTTACGAGAAATGGATTTAATTAATTCGTAAAAGCGGGAGTTATCTGTGTATTGAAGTTACTCTTCAATTTAAAAGTGACAATAATATACTTACATACATGTATATAATATATGTATGTGTGTGTGTGTGTATATATATATATATATGTGTATATATATATATATATATATATATATATGCGCGCGCGCGTGTGTATATATATGTATGTATATGTATATGCATATGCATATGCATATGTACATGTATATGTATATGCTAAAGTATTATCTCACAGTATTTAGATAAAGGATTATATAACATATCGTTTGGATAAATGGTACCTATCAGTCGTCTGATTTTCTTCATTAAACGCAGTTAACTATAACGTAGAGCTACGTAACAGGATTGCGAAATAAAAAATGCAAACTGATTAGATCCATCGCTGAAATGAAAGAAATTGGAATAACTGTATAATTGCTTTGTAGGAAATATTCATAAGTGGCCCAAAAGCCATTTAACTTGTCGGAAGCTTTACACGTCGTTACACGTCTATTTTGTGAAAATATTTTCACGAATTATAATCGTATAATTAAAAAGAATAAATTGATTATATAATATCAAACGAGAGGATGATATAAAAGTTAGAAGAAAAATACGATAGAAAATGTAGTTAACATTATTTTGATTTTATATCGTAGGATTTCAAAATATTTGCCTTAAACGCAGATATTTTTCGTCGCAGTGTAATCAAAAGTAGGTCATAAAATATTTTATATCCTATGTTATCTATCATCGACTGCACACATTTATAAAAAAAAAAAAAGAAGAAAAAAAAAAAGGGAAAAAAGAAAAAAATATTGATAGGATAACATTTACCGATGTTAAAATTAAAATATGTATGTATTTTATGTTAAGAGTAGAAAAGTATATGTCGCATTGACAAACGATGCTTTGTGCTCCGTCCATAATAAAGGAAACAAATATATATGAATAAATGCATCCTCTATCGCCTTTTGACATCCCCTTAGGCCATGACGCGTCTACGGATCGTCGGGCGAATGTTTTATCCATGATGGATCCACCGATCGTTAAATCCATCCTTTTTAATCCCTTTGCCCATTTTATCCATTTGTGTATCGAATATTATTTTGACGCCATCAAGATAGATCGAGTTCGTATAAGTAGTATAATTTATGTTTCGTCCGGCGATATAACGCTCGTCAGAAACGTCCAAGTTTCTAGCGGGGCACGTGCCTATTGGCTCGTATGAATGAATAGAAACGTTAGAAACGTGGAAAAAGGATGTGGGACGAAGATAGTCCGAGAATGGGAAACATTTCTCTCTATAATTCCCACTCGTTCCGTTATTGAAAAATCAGAAACAGCACGCTGTCATGAGATTCACACAGTAGTTTGACTCGCTTTCATACGTCGTTTCTTTTGTGTTGGATCAGGAATACCGACAATGGTACCATTCTATGCTGGACTTACTTTTTCATTCGATTCACGCGAGTTCTCTAGAACGATCCGAAAATGGTATCAAGTAAACCATTCGAATATAACGTGCTGATAAATATCAAATCTCTTGGCATAAGCTAAAGAAAAAATAATGATAGGAAAAGTACCGACGTTAAACGGAGATGAGTGATGCGCGTCAGCGTGTGCCAGCTCTAAACTATTTCAGCTAGGCATTGCTCCGTTATCGTGCATTTCGTCGTCGTCGTCGTCGTCGTCGTCGTCGTCGTCGTCGTCGTCGTCGTCGTCGTCGTCGTCGTCGTCGTTATCAACGTTGGCTCGACAACGTTGGATGACGTCTTCCCCTACCCTTTTTCGAAAACCCATTAACCAACGTAGTTTTATCTCGTAGACGCGCGTAGATAAATAAATAAAAGTGTATCGTTAAAAAGGAGCAATAACTTGTCCATTTTAATGGCTCATTCATCCCTGACACGGAGAATCGTAAGGAACGATCCTAACGGAATTCTCATAGATATTCGATTATTTTCCGATAATATTTAAAATAGAAAAGAAATGGAGCAAGTGATCCTCCCTTTTTTTTCTATTTTTCAAATGGATATCGAATCAAAGAAAAAAGGCAGCGAGCACAATTTCGGTAGCTTAGAAGGTAGGAGCTTTAGTCAAGTAAAATCCCAAACGTCGACCTAAAAGGCAAGGATAGACGAAAGAGGCAAATGTTGAACATCTGATTGCAAGTAGCAGGGTGGAGCGCGTTTGGTAGCGGCTGAGTCGACTTTACGGAAAGAGAAAGAGGGGGAGAGTTAGGACGAGAAAGAGCAAGCGCAACGTTTTGCACTACGTTGACGCTGACGGCGACGTATGCAATGATGGGAGATGAATCTTTGATAACCCGGGCAAATGTAATACTCTATGATAACATTTTGTCTCGTAATTTCCATAGGCTAAAAAAAAATTTCTATCATCTCAAAAAATCAATCGGAAAGAAAATTATTGAAGAAAATGAATGTTACTGGAGGAACGACCATCACGTCGTGATAGACGATAAGAGAAAGAAGAAAGTTCGTAGAAGAGGGTGTCGTCGTGGTACCAAGGCAACGATGGTACGGCAGTGGAAGGGTGCGATCGCTCGGAACGCATGCGCAGCTCTCCGGGATGGAAGGCCGATGTCAGTGCGGCCACTCGGCGGCCGGTCCGTGTCTCGGTTGCGCGAATGCGAGGCCGAGACCGAAAGAAAAAGAGAGCGAGAGCCGCATTGTCGTCTCTCGTTCTTTCACCTAGATGTAACACTGGTTATATCGTTCTCCTATTATCGTTATAGTTTATACGCGAACGAACGGAAGAAAGGGGAAAAGTGGAAGAATAAAAAGAAGGAGAAGAAGAAAAAGAAGAAGAAGAAGAAGACGACGACGACGACGACGAAGACGACGACGACGACGACGAAGGAGAAGGAGAAAAAGAAGAAGAAGAAGAGGAAGAAGAAGGAGGTGGAGGAGGAGCAGGAGGCGCAGGCGGAGGCGGAGGAGGAGGAGGAGGAGGAGGTGAAGGAAAACCGATAAAACGAGTGGTGTACACCGGTGGTGAGACGAGAGCAAGGCCGCGATCCAGGTCGCGGGTGAGTCCCGCGAACGAGATCGCAGGAGAAAAAGGACGACGAGGACGACGACGAGGACGACGACGAGGACGACGACGAGGACGACGACGAGGACGACGACGAGGACGACGACGACGACGACGACGACGAGGACAAGGGACAAAAGAAAAGGTGGCGGAAAGGGGGAGCAATAGGAAAGGGAAACGGGAACGAAAGGATAAAGATACGGAAGGAAGTGGTGATGATAAGGTCGACGTCGATTTTCGACCGGTGGTGCCGTAGGACGTACGAGTCGAGCGTCACGGCGGAAAGGGCGGCAAGGAAGGCCGACGAGGTAAAGAGAGCCGCGAAGGTGGAGCTCCAGAGCAAGAGGCGTTCCTATTATCGGTGGTGTCGTCGATCGGTCGTCGAGCGACGAGGTGGTTTGGGAAATAATGCGCGTTAGAGACGTGACGGCGAGAAAAAGGACGTGGACGACGCCGACGCTGAGGACGATCAAGACGAACGAAAAGTGTGCAATCCAGACGACTGCGGCGAAGACGACGACGACGACGACGACGACGACGGCGACGACGACGGCGACGACGGCGGCGACGAGGACGACGACGACGACGACGACGACGACGACAACGGCAAGGACGGCTACGGCTACGACAACGGCGATACGAAGACGAAGGAGACGCACGACGATCGCGAATATCGACGACGACGAAGCCGCGAGAAGAGAGCAACAGCAGCCGAGCAATCAGCCGCGACGGCATTTGATCCAACGCAATTATGTACGCGTACGGTTTCGAGATCACGTAGTACTCGGCGTGTAATTATGTTGTTGTTGTTGTCGTCGTCGTCTTTGCACGGCGCGCCCTGTGTAGCTTCACGGTGAAAATCTGGCGTGAGAGTTGCCGCGGTGGAACGGGGAACATGGCGTCGGTCTCGGCCGAAACTCGAGCCATCCATGGGCACAGTTTCAGTAAGAAGACGTTTCACAAACCGACGTACTGCCACAACTGCACGGACATGCTCTGGGGCCTCATTCAGCAGGGGTACATCTGCGAAGGTACGAAATTCGACTTTTCAAAAATCATTCCACCATAATGTCTATCGTATTATCATGTTACGCCTATGGAAATGAGAAAGGGGGAGAAAGATAGAGAGACCTTTCGAAAGAAATAACACTGGATCTCTTTATCTTTTCTTATTTATCCCCTCTTTTCGACTTTTGCAAACGAAACTTATCGATTCAAAGTATAGACCGGAGAAAGAGTTTTTCATCGGGAAATGCTCGAACATTGGCTTTCCTTCCACCGTCTTCGATAAGAACAACGTGTCGACGATGGAGACGGTACGATCGTATATTTTTGGACGAGCGAGCCGCGAAGCGACCTCGACTTTCTCTCTCCCTCTCTCTCTCTCTCTCTCTCTCTCTCTCTCTATCTATCTATCTATCTATCTATCTATCTATCTATATATCTATCTATCCATCTATCTATCCATCCATTCATCCATCCATCCATCCATCCATCCATCCATCCATCCATCCATCCATCCATCCATCCATCCATCCATCCATCCATCCATCCATCCATCCATCCATCTTTCAATCCATCCATCCATCCATCCATCCATCCATCCATCTCGAGAATCTCTCCTCGACGAAGCGTGTTCTCTCAAGCTGCTCCTACAGCTCCGGAAAACAGATGGCGAAAGGGGACGCGATCGATATACGTGTGCCGTTCGGTTAATGCGATCGAACGCCCCCGTTGCTTCTTCGTTTTTTTATCAAGCTCTTGCGTATTCTGTCGATATTCTTCCATTTTTTGTTCTCCTTTGCAATCATCTTCATTCTTTTATAATCATATTCGATATCAAAAAGATTTGAAATTATTTAAATGGAATGTCGCGATTTGAAACAATCAACGAATACGTTATATACCGACACACAAGGTGCAATTCGTTCTCATCTATATCATCGTCACTTATGAAATATACCGATCGTCTGTGATATTTTTTCTAACAATCCTTACTTAAAATTACATTTTTCTTGATATGTTCTTTTGACAAATATAACTGGATCTTTGCATAGATCGAGATTGGTCGAGGAAAACCCTCTGTAACGGACGGCAGATGGTGCTTTTGTCGGTCTTTTCTCGAGCATTGATCGTGGGGGATGGTGTGGGGTAGCTGAAGGCCGAGAAAGAGAGAGAGAGAGAGAGAGAGAGAGAGAGAGAGAGAGAGAGAGAGAGAGAGAGAGAAAAGGCGAGCTCGAAATACGAGAGGAGTGGCGGACGGAAGCAAGGGCTCGCCACGACGAGCAAAAAGGTGGAAAAGGCTCTCGTTCTTGCTCTCTCTCTCTCTCTCTCTCTCTCTCTCTCTCTCTTCCTCCCTTACACGTAGTTAGTTAGTTGTTTTAAAAAAGCAACTCGATTACCAATGAAGTAGAACGAAAGGTTAGCGTAGATTCATCGACGGTGATACTTCCTTCCGTCCCGCTCGCGTTATCCTCTAGCTCCCTTCGATAAATAGAAACGTGGAGCAAAAAAGCGGAAAGTTTATGCAAACCAACGTGGACGAAGGCAAACGTTACATTATTATCGGCGACATATTATCATCTTAAAGGAGTAATATAGAAATTAGAGAAATATTATTCGCATTCGATCGTAAAAATGTATTTTTCTGATAATTATTTTTCTTGTGGTATTCGACGCATAGATTCAATTTAGGCTATACGATTCAAGGCACAATTAATAGAAGAGCACTCACGGATCGATACATCGATCCTAATGTACTTGGTCAAATTCATCGTCGATGAGACATTATTTTTTGCTGCCCAGTCGGTCACATAGATCATCATATAAATAGTCTATATCTCGCGATCTCAAGTGCGCGAGAGATACGGCTCTCCGCGGATGAAAAACCGTTTCGAAAATTATTTCCCGATTGAAAACTCATTGACCCGATTATGCGCGCTAATAATGGGGAAAAAGGAGACATAGCTTTGGCGGCATCGGTTCGACGTATGTGCTGCGCGTAAGGTGTCTTCAAGGACAAGATATTTTTAGAAAACCGGAAGTATGCTTAGAAATTGATATCTCTTGAACGTTTATATGGTTTTTTACTTTCTTCTTACAAGTTGTAACGATTTTTCTCCGATGAATACGGATCGAATCTATAAAATGCTCGTTCATAATCGTCTACGTTCATAATCCGTCGATCGTTATCCATTCTGACTTTTAATATCAACGTTAATACGGCAAGTTGTCAATCCCCGGCGCCGCGCGTCTTACGTTCGCGTGTAATTCGTCCGCGCTTAGCGCGTATTACTTTAACCACTTTAACCGGCGTGATTTTCGATCGGTCAACGTGATCGTATGAAAATCATTTCGATTGCAAAAATAAAATGTTAAGGATACAATTACCGAATCATTCGTTTCTACCTTTATCAGGAATTATCGAAAGATTTACATGGCTCTACCTAGGCATTATAAATCTTCCTATCTATCGTATATGTATATACGTTCGATGATAGTGATGATATTACGAGCGAGTAGGAGCCTTAAATTTCTTTACTATCGTGTTTCCCATTACAGTTTGCAACTTCGTGGTGCACGACCGCTGTCTCAAGGCCGTCGTGTCTCCCTGCTCCAGCATCGCGGCAAGCCTGATTAAGGTATCTCCTTCTTTTTCTTTTCTCCCCTATATTACTACATGTTTAATTGCACACTGGAAAATTATTCCCTTAGAACCCGGTCGCACACTGTTGGTCCGAACAGGTACATCGGAAAAGAAAATTCTGCAACGTCTGTCGGAAACGATTGGATGATAATCTATCCATACATTGCCAAAGTAAGTTGCTTTGTTTTCAATAGAACTGGAGGAGAAGCTGGAGGAATAAGATTTAAGGTTAACACTTTGATTTGCAGTATGCGAGTATTTTGTGCACACGGAATGTCAGGACTTTTCTGTGGCAGACTGCAAAGAAAATGCAACTTATTTGCCTGGAAAGGATTTGGCTGCTGTAAAACATACGCATCATTGGCGAGAAGGAAATCTTCCGAGCAATTCCAAATGTGCCGTATGCAAGAAAAGTTGCTTCTCTGCCGAGTGCCTTTCTGGGTTTCGTTGCGAATGGTGCGGCGTAACGGTAATGCCTCTCTTTCTATTAATGAATTACCATTCGTTAGGTATAATAATTTTATATTATCATATGCGATATCGTATCCCTCAGTCTCACGCATTCTGCTACAAAAGCATTCCCTCCGAATGTACGTTTGGGAATTTGGAATCAATTTATCTACCACCTCATGCCGTCAGTATTCCACGTACCGAGGTACCAATGGAAGCTATTATCGGAGTAGAAGTGCGTCGTAAAGAAATCCTGGCGCGTGAGTATTCCTGCCGTAAGTGTTTCCCTTATAAGAATACATAGCCGCATATATGATATATCCATACTTGATAGCTGAGCGATCAAGCAACTCGCCTACCAACATTATTACGACAATGGAATCGTTATAAACGAACACAGACACATGATATAATAAAACATTAAACATTATACCTATACATATGTATGTATAATATTATATTAGATATATTACGTTTTATTCTTCAAGCTAAATTCGACCTCGTCGATTAGTCGTGAAATATATTGGAAAAAAAAGTATATATGAAATATAATATCGTATTACGCTCAGATAACAGATAATGGCATCATACTATTTGTTCTGAAAGTATGTAAACTGGTCTGATTATTTTTCGATCTTCTTTTTCTTTTTGTTTTCGTTATTTTTCTTTTTCTTTTTTTTTTTTTTTTTTTTCTTATATACCTATAGGTACATATACATATATGAAGTGTATACAAATGTTTGTTTACAATGACAATATTTCCAATTATTTATCAATTTTTTTGCATGATATTATCTCGATATAAGATACCCTTATATAAGAGCCTTCGTAGCGTATTTACATTTATATATACATATATGCATACATACATATATATATATATATATATATATATATATATATATACACACACAAATATACATACGTACATACATACATACGTATATATGGATATGCGCACGCACACACACACACGCGCGTAAGTATGCATGTACATATATATATATATATATATATGTGTTTGTATATGTGTATGTGTATATATGCATATACATCTACACATGCAGATAATATATCTACTTTTCTATAGCATGCGATATTAAATTTGTAGGATATATTTAACAAGTTTTTCTATTTTTGTTCGTAGAAACAGATAGATATGGTAAAAATATTTGCATTTATTTATATTTGTATTAAATATATATATATATACACACATACACACACCACACACACACACACACACATATATATATATATATATATGTGTGTGTGTGTATGTATGTATGTATGTATGTATGTATCATATCGATTATGTGATTCCATAAATTAATCTAACACCATACGAGGTAACTATAGGTGAATATTTCTTTGTACGAATGCCTATCACTGTATGTCTGCAGCATTATATTTTATTATCAGTTACGGATGAAATAATTTCTTATAGGCATTTTTTTGACTAGCCTAAACGTTTAACAATATATAGTACAATATATAATATATACTTTTATATGCGTCGAAAGTGATTAGAGGAGATAAGATTTAAGATAAGATTTAACAAAGTTCAACTATCATTACTTCAAGTATTGACATAAGGCACCTTACCCTCGTTAGACGTATGATTCAAATAAACGCTCGCGAATGAGTCATCTTATTAATTTAAAATGTTATAAAATAAAACTATGAATGAAAGCCACTTTGAGTTATCTCTTGTAAACAAAAAAAATGTATCGCGAGAGATACAAAATAACAAAAACTGGAAATTCCGTTTTACTTACATATTAAACATTATGGCTTCCGTTGCTGTCGTTGTTATAGTTGCTATTTTCATGGTGCTTTTAATGGATATTCACTTTGTTAGTTACCCTTTTTCACAATTTTTCTAATGTCGTAATCAAGTAAATGCAAGTAAATTAACCAAATGCGCAAAGACATTAACTGGCGAGCGATACATATTTTTCTTTTCTTTTTTTTTTCTTTTTCTTTTCTTTTTTTTTTTTTTTATACATTCATATTTTCGTTAGACTACATTAAAATGATAGATATTGTTAATATATAAAGGATTCTAATATCGATAATATTTGAGATTAGCTATTGTAAAGTGAGAACCCCCACATATATTGACATATTTCCTTTAAATGATCGTTCGTAACACCAAGCTTTTTTGACACATTACAATATAGGAGAAATATTTGAAAGAAAAGCCAAATCTTGTAGAATTCAAATTAATTATTAAAATATTCGGATTACCGTTTGCTTCTATTTGAAGATAACATCGGAGAGCAATTCGATTTCGCTGAGAGTGAACAAATTGGGGCTGCAGGCCGCCTAGCAGAAGCTTTGAGGCGCCTTTCACTAGTTTTGCCACGTAGCTGCCATGGAAATTGTCATGCTTCCCCTCCTTATGTTCGAGGTATCTAGAATATTACATCATCAGACATTCATCTGTGTGAGCATATTCAATATTATAAAATCTGTAGCGCAAAACAGAAAGGAAGATAAATCATTATATAGTAGCTATTAGCATTTCTTTATATGTATATACATACGATATATATATATATATATATATATATATATATATATATAAACATGCATACACACACACACACACACACACACACACACACACACACACAATTACACACATGTGTACATTTATTATTTGTCAAGTTTATAGCATTTATACGAGATATCATATGGTTGATGCTGTTATTATATGATATTTTTGTTTTGTCTGATATATGGCAAATGTTTTACTTGCTTCTTGCATATCGTTTTGTTTCTTCCACTGACCGTTTTTTACATATGACCGAACATACTTTGCAAACAGGACAAATAAAAATGGTAATATTTCGAATAACTATTCACGATTATTTCTACACACTGATGTGCGTGCGCGTGAAAGTTTACGTTTTTATTACTTTACATTATATATTTGTCGCTAATAAGCAATCATGCATCCAAATAATAGAAATGGTATAAGATCGTTCGTGAAAAAATAAGAATCGATTAGAAATATTCAACTGTTAATAATTAAATTTAATGTTTAATGTCTCACATATACATATCTATATTTTTTTATGAAAGTGCAGGTACATGAAAGAAAAAACGAAAAAAAAAGGAAAAAAAAAAAAAAGAAAGAAAATATACCTATAATATTTTATTCATTCGAAAGTTGTGCTATACAGATTTTGATGAATGTTGTTATTTTGTTATTGTTTTCGTTTTAGCATGTATGTACATATGTTTCGCTTCAGTGCATGCACTGTCACACTCAGCCCGCTGGATGCTATGTGAAAAATCCATGATGCTTATCACTCTACTATGCAGTGAAATGAAGTACAAGAATGCTACTGAATAATTCTTCCTATCATGTGTGTTCTACAAATCCATCGTAAATGTTCGATGGTAAGAGGTGTGTGTCATTTTCTTTAAGAACGATTAAACGATTGTCGCATAAGAATGCGATATAATATTATATATTTCTCAATAAATTGTTTTCTCATTTCCTTACACAAGCATCTCCTAAATTTCTTATTATTTGTTATTATCGACAACGCAAATATCAAATAATATCTATCATCCGTTGCCTTTTTCATACGCTCTTCAAGAATCATTTTGAAAAACATGAATATTTTTTCTTAAGTGTATGCTTTATCGTTTTATCGTTATTGAGATTGAGAATCAATGAAAAGTAATTAATATCTATCTTATCTGCGGATTTGCTTTTTCTTTTTTTTCCGTCAATATTATTAATCATATTAAATAACTCTTGTCACACCATTAATGTTATCTGAGTAATACAATACAAGATCTATTAACATTGAATTTATTATCGAAGGAGATGTGTATTGCCATATCTGTCTAATGTTCGATGGTATGTCTAACGAAGAAAAGGAATGTTATCTAAAGGAAGATATTTTTTGTTTGTAGCAAGAAGCATATCGGAAGAATTTAGCAGTGGTGATGCCAAGTATCGCGATAACGACGAGCCTGTGCAAGGTCCGCATGGCCGTGATCCACGATATACTAAAGATAAGGAAGATAAAGAGAGAGGCGACGAAGGTATTTTATTCAAGCGCAAATCCTATACCTGTACGGTTTGTCTCTCTCTCTGTGTGCGTGCGTGTATACATACGTACGTACGTACCTACGTACGTGTGTATGTATGTACGCATGTAGAGTATTTGTCAAAATAAATAAATTCAATATCAATCGACAATATTCGATATAATTGATTTCGATAAAGAATTACACATATCTGACAATATCGTTTTGATCGTGTATTTTAATGATTTAGAGATGATAAAGGTGTACGATGGTAATAACTCTTTGAGGCGTCGAATATGTCGAGTAATCACGATACCTAGACAAGCTACCACGGAACAAATTTTAACATCCGCACTTCGTGCATTTCATATCACGAAAGATTCTAGTACGTAATAATGCTTTATTATTCTGTTATACTATCGAAACTCCTTATATGATCGATTAAGAAAATATTTATTTTTATCCAGGCAATTTTTACTTAACCGACTTGTACGCCACCGAAGAAACTGAATTGTGCGATCCGACACCAGTTCTAACCTTGAATCGTAAAGAAGGCAAACGTCCGGCAGTCTTCTTGCGATTTAAGTAAGCTCATTTTCATTGTTAAATGGATATAATTGAATGATAGAACGATACGAAAGAGATCATTATTTTCAAGGGATAATGAAAGCGGAGAAGTGCGAGTCTATCCTGGAAAGTTACAAATATCGGAGTCGTTCTGCATCGTACCCGTAACGGAAACAACGACGATAACAGATTTAATCCAGGAATCCCTTCAGAGGTTTAATTTAAAAAGTGCGAATTCCGAAGACTACAGATGTAGAAAAATTCTCCTGGATCGCGACGGTGCGTTTAAATTCGACATTATTAATTATCATCTTTATTCTCATACGATTAAATCTCACTTATTCAATCACTACGGTACAATATATTCTCATTTATTTTAGAAACCCTTTTGTTTCCTTTTAGTATCCGGCCGTGTTTTATCGCCAGAGGAAAAGCCATGGGATATAGTTAAACAGCTCGGTAAAGATTCCATTAGGCAAATGGAATTGATGCGTTTTTATTTACAATTAAAACAAGATCCCCACGGTCCCAATCTGGCTCTATTCGTGGGTAACTTGCCACCGAATCTTTCGGAACGAATTTATGAAAATATGTTGACCGAGTTTTTAGGAAAAGGTAACGCGATACCATACGATAGTTATAAAATAGTTTTCTATATATCTAATTTTGTATAGGTACTCCTCTGTTTCGTAATAACAACAACAACAACAACAACAATTTTCTTTTTTCCTTTTTCTCTATAGAAAACAAATTCTCATCCATTGGCCCAATTTACTACGAATACGGTTCGATGGTAATTATATACGAAGATTCGAATAAAGCGGTTAAAGCGTTGTACACTTTGCGCGAATCGAAATACGAAGACAAACATCTTCTGGGTATATAAAATTTAACTTAAGAAAAAAAAAATAAATAAGTAAATAAAATTTAAAAAAAAAAAAAAAAAAGTAAAAATATAAAAATAATTAAAAAAAAAAAAAGAAAAAAAAAAAAGAAAAAAAAAAGAAAAAAAAAAACAATTAAGCGTGGAGCACGCGACTTTCGATATGTAAGAAAAATAATCGGAATACGTTGATTTGCATTTTAGTTATGTTATTGCCAAGTATCGAACCGAGTATGGTACCATCAGGTGTTCAACCCTTGCTTGTATTTGTGAATGTCAAATCTGGTGGTTGCCAAGGGCTACAGTTGATATCTAGCTTTCGTAAACTTTTAAATCCCTTTCAAGTGTTTGATCTGGATAATGGCGGGCCACTTCCTGGGTCAGTAAGAAATATGTCTGTAGAAATAATGGTGACGTGAATGAGCCGATTTATTCATATACTCTTATAACTTTGCAGGCTTTACGTTTTTCGTCACATTAAGCACTACAGAATCTTAGTCTGCGGCGGAGATGGTACGATAGGATGGGTCTTGCAATGTTTGGACAACGTCGGCCAAGACAGCGAATGTTCTTCGCCCGCCTGCGCTATCGTACCGTTAGGAACGGGAAATGATTTGGCGAGAGTATTATGCTGGGGATCCGGATATACTGGCGACGAGGATCCATTGAATTTATTGCGAGATGTTATTGACGCCGAAGAAATTATATTGGACAGATGGACGGTTGTTTTTCATCCAGAAGAAAAAGATGACAAGTGCCAAATGAGCACCAATGCCGCAGGTAATTAAATTATAAGACGATTATAATTCATACATCGTAATATTTATCATCTCTCTGTGTGTGTGTGTGTGTGTGTGTGTGTGTGTGTGTGTGTACATATCCGATGGTATATAACAAGAAACTCCTATAATATATTTATAGTAGGCGCAAGCTCGACCAGCGAGGACAATACGCAAATATTTGTGATGAATAATTATTTCGGTCTTGGGATCGATGCGGACTTGTGCTTAGACTTTCACAATGCAAGAGAGGAGAATCCTAACAAGTTCAATAGCAGAATACGAAATAAGGGTGTATACGTGAAAATGGGTTTACGTAAGATGGTCGGTCGTAAGCCGTGCAAAGACTTGCACAATCAGATTCGATTGGAGGTGGACGGCAAACTGGTGGACTTGCCGCAAGTCGAAGGAATAATTATTCTCAATATTTTAAGGTAATTTTTTGAACGAAACATCCAAAGAGAGCACCAAAGATGCCATTATATATATATATATATATATATTTATCTGTTAACAGTTGGGGCTCTGGCGCGAATCCTTGGGGACCAGATAAGGAAGATCAGTTTAATAAACCAAATCATTGGGATGGTATGTTGGAAGTCGTAGGAGTTACAGGCGTCATGCATCTAGGACAAATTCAGTCTGGTCTCCGTGGAGCAATGAGGATAGCGCAGGTAAACGATACTAATTGTAATAGATACGACGAGATCTTTTGCTACACTCTTAAGCACTCAGTGACGGTGAGAAAAAAATATAATAATGAAACGATGAAGAAGAAACAAAAGAAAAGAAAATAATAATCATTTAGAATGTATCTAGAGGAGATTAGTTATAATTATATATGCACTATATGTAGGTATTACCTATATGCATATCTAATTATTGTTGGAGATTGTTCAAGGAATATGTACGTATACGTACCTAACTATAAGCGTTTAATTCGGGAAAGCTGAGCTACCTTACTCAGCACGGTTATAATAGATAATCTACTTATTGCACATCATCGTCGGCGTTTACAAAAGAAATCGATTGATTGTAGGGTGGGCATATAAAAATACGTTTGCAGTCTGATATACCAGTACAAGTAGATGGCGAACCGTGGGTCCAGAGTCCGGGAGAAATTGTAGTTCTAAAATCTGCATTAAAGGTAATCTTGAAAGAAACTTTACCGAAACCCCATAATTCCAGCAAAATGAAGGACAGATTGGGTGTAACATAACATAGAATGCAAGTATCCTCAATGGTAATCCTTAGATATACATATATATATATATATATATATATATATATATATATATATACATATATATATACATATATATATATATATATATATATATATATATATATATATGTATATATGTATTTTCAATGTATCCTATCGAGAGTTAATGCGCATTATATCTCTATACACATTATATCTCTTTCCCCTTGACTTATGCGATACCTCTTCTTTATTGCGCACCGTTCTCGTTCACTCAGCCTGTTCGATTTTAAATAGAATAATGGGGTCCTCTATGTGTATACACTATACGTATACATATACATATATGTATGTATATATGGCACGTAAGATTCTTAACGGAAGCATCTATGTATGTATATTAGTTGGTAGTATAGATATATTGTTTTTTTTTTTCTCTCTCTCTCTCTCTCTCTCTCTCTCTCTTTTTTTTCCCCTTTCTTTTTCTGTCTTTTTTTTTTTCTTTTTTTTCTCTCTCTCTCTCTCTCTCTCTCTCTCTCTCTTATCATAATATCTCGTAACGCTCTCTGCGCAGTCTCCATAAAGAGGCATTACCTGACTGCCGATGTCCGTCAGCGCATGCATTCCTCCCCTAATCGCACTCTACTAATTATTCCTTGTTCCTTTGTTCACTTCAGGCTACCATGTTGAAGAAAAATAAGATCAAGCGTCGGAATACCGAACCGTCGATCCTACCTGCTAATGGGGAGGGGGGCAAGAGCACGGACGAGTAAACCAACCATACTGCAGCTTGCCAATAGTCAGTCATTATAAATCGTTCTTTTAAGAGAGAGGTGTGCGATCCTCGCCTAGACTCCTCGATGTGCTAAAGAAATAGTACATGGGAACGGGGAGTTTCGGTGCGATCTCACCCCCCCCGTAAAAACAAATAGGCCTCCTATGTATGAATTGTTCCGATCGACTCCCGAAAGAAACGCATGCGTTTACCTCGATGTATATATATATCACCACCGTGTCGATACCCTTGGCCCAATTGCAGCTGGATGCTTCTCGTAATATATATATATATATATGGATTAGTCACGCATCTCTTTTATTAGATAGACGTTCTTAGCTTTTATGGAATAATGTTTCTTTTCCTTTCTCTTTCGTTTCTTTCGTTTTTTTTTTCTTTCCTTCTTTCTTTCTTTCTTCGTTCATTTATCTGTCTTTAACTTTTTATTACTATATATGTATCATTTTCGTATCTTCTTTTTTTCCTGAGTTCTGACATCTATATTTCTCACTTCGTCATTACCATTAACTTTCTATCGATTACTCCTTTGTGCGTTCCCCTGATCCTGTCCCTTCCTAGGCAACGATGCTGAAGAAGAGCAAGGGTAAAATGAAGCGGCGTAATACAGAATCCAGCATGCAGCTCGCACTACAGGCTGCGCCCTCGAACGATCCGGATTCTGAGATCTTCTGAGTGAACAAATCGTACTGTGCGAAGATGGTCAATGTCGTTGTCACGCAGGAACACGTAGTCACGCACGAAAATCATTCGATTATACGATGATAACGTATAACACGTGCGTAAGCGGCCTCGAAATCGTCACCGTAACGATTGTGCTGTTACGAACATAAATAACTTCGATAACTACAACGCAGTTACTTCAACAAGTGGAAGTAGATAAGATTTTCAAATAAAAACTCATGATAAGATTCATTGAAAGAAAAAGAAAAACAAAAAAAAAAACAAAAAAAAAACAAAAAAAAGACAAAAAAAAGGAAGCTCAGTGATATCTTTAATGTCCGTTCACATGTTGCTAGGATGAAACTAGATCTCATTAATGAATGTTAATAACCATAGCACTGTATGTAGCTTGTCAATCAATATTTTTTTAGTCAAATTATAATAGAAAGTAACACACGATAATGTTACCTCCACGAACTTTTAAAAGTAGTATTGAAGATCGTAAGATATTTGCTTCTAATGTTCAATTTATGTTTATATAGCTTGTAGATTGGACACACAAATGTAATGTATATTACTTTAGTATGGTACTTTACCAATCTGTGGCAGTATGAATCGAGTATTGCGATATAAGACGCAAAAAAGGCATAGAGATAGTGAGAGTGAGAGTGAGAGTGAGAGAGCGAGAGAGAGAGAGAGAGAGAGAGAGAGAGAGATCAGTTGTTATTAATATGTTATATATACATATAAATATACATATACATATATATATATATATATATGTATATAAAATATTAATATATTTACATAATATCGTATTAGTATTACGATCTAAGTTGTGATAAACGCAATCTGACCGCTGGGCAGTCTGGAATTCACAAACCAGGTGCGGTTAGAAATTTCCTAGAAATAATTCATAAGAGAGTTAATGTAACAACTTTCAAGTAGCGTCGCTCTAAGGCAAAGCACTTTGCCAATTCGTCTTTGACTTGTGTAAAAGAGCAGCGCCATGGGCTATGAATTGGACAAGTAAATAAAAAAAAACATGAATAAATAAAAAAAGAAACAAAAACATTAAGGAGGTGGCTTAATAACGTTCTAAATTTGGCTCTGATAAATCCAAATATTCCAGTTTATCGGAGCCATCGGTGGATCGAACATTCCACTTTATTGTAGTCAAAGCAGAAAGAAAGAAAGAGCGAGCGAGCGAGCGAGCGAGAGAGAGAGAGAGAGAGAGAGAGAGAGAGAGAGAGAGAAAGAAAGAGAGAATACGTGTTGTACATTTTAAAAAAGCCAGTGATAAGAAAAATTATCGATTTTAACGATGAACAAAGTTGAATGATAATAACGACGAAATGGCCCTCTTCTCACGTGGCATAAAAAGCACGCCTTTTAAACATCGAGTAGCAATGCCCGATGAACGACGATGGACTCTATTCAATGGCATTGTTGATTATGTAAAGAGAAAAGAATGGGAGAAAGTGTGTGTGTGTGTGTGTGCGTGCGTGCGTGCGTGCGTCGTGCGTGCCTGTGCGAACGAGAATGGGTTTTGGGAGTGACAAAAATGCGGTGCCAAACAGTTGTAAATAATATTATATATGTAGGAGATAAAATGGAACTAGTCGTGGTGGCATCTAATGCAGCGCAAGAAATGGATGCAGTGCGACGTGTGTTGCTGATATTAATCATAAAGAAGAGAAATGTAATCTGCGATGTGATGCTTGAACGAAGGAAAAACAAGTGAGAGTGTGTGAGAGAGAGTCGGCTTCTTTGGCAACTTATTGTTAGGCAAAACGATCAAAGAAGAGCGTGCTTAACGTATCGTTCATCTTGCGCTTATAGGTCGCGCTCTACGTAATCGATCGGTCGATTTTCAAAGAAAAACCTTTAGCACCGTCTCGTTTTCGATAAAAATCTTCGGAATACGTTGCATCTCATCGAAAGGACTTTTTCCAAATTTTTCGTTTTATTAAGCGGACCCGCTAAACTTCACCAAGGAGACTGTCATTCCCGGATAATTGACGAGTCTCCTTTCTTGATCTCGATCTACCAATGATGATTATGGGGCTCATTATTTCACGCTAATATCCGGTATTACGGCGTGAATGATACATCTGCGGTAGACCGAAAATTATATTTATCCCTGTGACCAAATTATATAGTATATTTGCTGTCGCTACGAAGTATAGAAAAGAAGAAAAAAAAAAGAAAAAGCTAAAAAAAAGAAGAAAAATAATAAGCTACGTACAATCTATATATATATATATAATAATAATAATAATAATAATAATAATAATAAGAATAATAATAATAATAATAATAATAATAAGAATAATAATAATAATAATAATAATAATAATAATAATAATAATAAATAATAATAAATGAGTGTATGTGCTACTAGACAGCTATCACGACTGAATTCATTACCTCTCCTTCTTAGGACGCCGTAAAAGCGCTGACATATTCTATTATCCACTTTGACTATCGATAAGATACGCCCTTCAACGCTATGTATTTTTAGCTGTGTATACGTAAATGTTTCCAATAATAACATAAAGTTTTATTAATGTTACGGTAAACGAATAGCGCGATAGTGCAACCTAAAAAACTTACGACTCTGTTCATTTTTCGAACTGTACCAATAAATGCACTATAAATAAACATAATTATACCAAAGTGTATTATAATTATTCTTCTTTGACATATGTATGTATATTAATTGTTATTTATCATAGATCAATGTCTCGTCGTCGATGAAATTGTTAGCCTCCCCCAAGTACATGGCCGCGCGGACGAATTTTTTATTTTATATTATAAAACTTTGAACGAGATAATTCTGAACTCATTACTCATTGCCGTGGTAATAAATGGAAAAGAATGGAAAATAGTAATTATTCTTTAATAATATTCGAAGGAAAATGCGCTCTATATACCGTATATATTTGTATCATTAAATACAGTATAATTGACAAGACAAGAAGATTAGACTAGATTTAATTTTTTCATTATGACCTACCTATATACCGATTAGAGTTTTATCCCATTTAGAGATATTTAGTTTTGACGTAATGCACATCATACGGTCGAGTGCATGAAAATGTACGAGACGTAATCAGAACTTTAACGCAATTCTAATGAAAATTTATAGAAATATAAAAATGCGAAACAAATGTTACACTACATTTATTTATATATTGATTATTATATATTGATCACAGCGGCTTGCCGCTCAAACATTCCAAATTGACAATTATACTCGAATGTCAGATCAAAATTATTTCAACGCATTTCAACGTTTCCTCAATGGCTACTTTTATCGATGAACAAATACACCGTCATTCGAATATTAATCATTAATACATTACATTGGTACACGTAATAATATGATCGTTTGACAAATTTTCATGCAATAAGGACGTGCTTACATTACATTGAGCTGCAACCTGAAAGTTGTTTCCATCTAACGAGAATTTAAATTAAAATTGATTAAATATTCGTGGGAAGATAAAAAGTTTTACAATTATATAGATAAGAGACGATGGAGTTTCCATCTTGCAGACATGTGAATGGACAAGCCATTATGTAGGAAGAAAGTTTGCAATAATTGAGATATATTTATTTAACTTTGTTAGGTATGCAATAGATTTAATTGGAAGAAAAGTCAAAGAAAGAATGAATGGATTTTTTTTGTTTCCGGCGTCTTTGTTCTCTCTCTCTCTCTCTCTCTCTCTGGTTCCTCTTGGTTTCCCACGTGTGTGCTTAGGTGGCGGTATTAGTTATGTGTCTTGCCGTAGGAGGCATAACAGTCGCCAGAGACAGAGTACAAATTTCGCCATCTAACCGTCAACAGGCCAAACTGCGTTATGCAAAAATTGAATTTCTTTAATATCCTTGGCGCCATCTAACGACTATCTATATCGAGAGGTACTGTTCTCTTCGTGTTTAACTCGACAAACTCCACTGCTGTCATATGTTCCTGCTAATAAATCGGAATTTTTGCGACAATATGGTGGCCGATTGGTTAACCATATACTGGTACGTGTATAGATGTGATCGACTACCGTTGCCATACTTGGAAATATATTAAAAATTATTCCTCTTGAATTAAGAATCGTCGTTTATTATCGGACTTGTCTTACGTTATATCGCACCGAATATCTATTCTCTTATTTTCAATTAATTGCAGTACAAGCTAAATAACAAAAAGATGAACGATTTTTCATCTCGTTGAATAAAGATCAGTTTGTTTCACGAGATTAGACGTTGGTGGACGACGTCGCTGTGTGTATTCGACCAAATTGAAAACAAATGTATATATATATATATATATATATATATATATATATATATATATAATATTTCATTGCAATTAACTAAAGAAGGGAAAACAAGTGTGCACGGAGTCGTATGTAATTTGGTTTAATACAATTTTTGCATAAATAGTGGAGAGCATCGTTGGTTAGGTGTATCGCAAGTCGATCGATGATTGGTGGATTTTTTGGTGTGAGAAAGTGCCATTGGCCGAAAGCGTATAGAAAGAGACCCCGAGAGTTGAGTCCTTGGATTGGAAAGAAATTCAGTTATAAGGTTACCGCCCTGAAGATAGGTGTCGTCCAATCTGCTGGCTTTGTTACTTTTAATTCAAATGAAAAACGGTCAGCGTTTTTGTTGAATTCTATAGATTTCGTGGAATCTCTTGTTTTAGGTAAGGTGTAGCGATGGAGGATTCAGAGGAATGGTAAGTATTATTTCATAAGATTCTTTTATTTTTCTACGAAAAATGATCCTTATTCAATGATTATTATAAAGCTTGATTTTATCTTATTATTTGATAAGAATAAAACTTGCCAGCGATAATCGACGTGTGTTCTCCTTCGTATAATTTATTCCTCTTGCACCTTTCCTATCCTTACGAAGAAAGTTAGATGATAGTTCTTCGACAGGAAGAAAATTTAACCTGAAAAAGGTTATTTTGACAAGTTGCTTGTCAAGAAGGACAATTGTTATTATTATTTAACCTGTGCATATATATGGCCTCATCGATGTTGCTTCGATTGCATTAAGTCGCTTTAACGAAGGCAGAAACCCACGTCGTCGTTTGCTATCAAAATACAACTTATCAATTATATTTTTTCCTCCACACAATTTATTGTACCTTGATAGGGAATTGATATTGCAAGATACAACTGCGATGGTACGTGATAATTTCACAAAGTTGCGCTCTATATGGACCGAAATAGGATACGATAAAGAAACCCAATCGGCTTATACCATTGCAGCGCGTGATCATATACAGGTAAAAATTTGGCCTTAATGAAATGTCTATTTAAGCGTTAAGAAAGAAGAGGCGCAGAATTAATGTTTAAAAAATAAAATAGGAGTTATTTAATGATATGGTATCAGAGTTGAAGTATAAGAAGACATTGCTGTTGGAAGAGTCGAAGCAGTTGATGCAAAATACAACTATTCTGTCGAAGGTATGTTGTTTAATTCGTAATGTAAAATTAGTCAAGCTCTTATAATATTATTGGAAATTTATTGCAGGAATTGAAAGAAACGATCGATGCGAGCGGATACGAGATGCTACCTTTGTTCTATTTACACCAGGTACTGCGACAGGATATGGAAAAGTTGTTGCGCATTAAAGAACAACGTGAAACGTATTTAAACGAATTATTGCTCAAGGTACAATCTCCTAATTCTATGTGCATAGTACATGTATATATTTGTTAATAATAATCCTTAGGAAGATGAAATTTGCAAACGTCTTGGCGTACACCCAATAGGAATCGAATCTAAACCTTTAACCGAAGAGGAATTGGATAACTTTAAGTTACATATCGATAAACAGGAAGCGGAAAAGGTTTGCTCGCTCATTAATAATTGGTCCTAATTACTTTTACGTTCTTATTACTTTTCCTTCTCTCTCTCTCTCTCTCTCTCTCTCTCTCTCTCTCTCTCTCTCTCTCTCTCTCCTTTCGCATTGAATTTGTCATTTTACATTTGGCTTTCGTATCACAAAGCGTTAGGAGGAGGGAAGGGAATCAATCTTCCGCTTATCATATCATTCATTCTCTTTATCGTTCAGGATCGCGTAGAGGGTGAATTTAAAAATGCACAAAATTTCATTGTCAAAACGATGGATGATCTGGGAATTAATCCGTCCTCTTATTTCGAAGAAATGGTGTGTAATAAGCCCGATAACTTTATCCTTACCCCTGGGAACATGGGATTGTTGAAGGACCTTCAAGAACGATTGGAGGAAGAATTAAGTAGGGCGAAGAAGGAATTCGAGGATATAACGGAAGAGCTAATAGCTTTATGGGAATATCTCGATGTACCTAACGATTTTCGCAAAGGATTTTTTAACAATCATCCGGGATACAGGCAAGCTACTATGAAAGCGATTAATGGAGAAATTACGCGTTGTAAGGAAAAGGCACGTATCGCCAAGTGTGTCAATAAAGTTAGAGCCGAATTGGTTAACCTGTGGGACATGTGCAAGTATGGTGAAGCCCAGCGAAAAAAATTCACCGCCTTTTATTCTCGTACCTACACAGAGGATTTATTGACCCTGCACGAGCTCGAGAGCGAAAAAATTGGAAAGTATTATGAAACGAACAAAATGATTTTTGATCTCTTGGAGGAGAGAGAGAAGCTTTGGACGAAAATGAAAGTATTGGAACATCCCTCTAATAATCCGGATCGATTGAATAATCGAGGAGGCCAATTGCTTGCGGAAGAGAAAGAACGGAAAGTGATACAAAGAAAGTTGCCCAAGATCGAGGCCCAGTTACATAACTTGGTAGAAGAATATGAGACGAGGCACGGGGAATCGTTTTACGTTAACGGCCTCTCCTTGGAAGAATTCTTGGCGGAATCTTGGGCAAATCGTGATATCGAAAGGGAAACCAAGAAGAATG
This sequence comes from Vespa crabro, assembly GCF_910589235.1. Lineage (NCBI taxonomy): Eukaryota > Metazoa > Arthropoda > Insecta > Hymenoptera > Vespidae > Vespa > Vespa crabro. The sequence goes on along the minus strand of NC_060955.1, from coordinate 24,409,976 downwards.
CTAGAAAAGTGGCGAAGGACAACAAGTGCGCGATGAAGGCAAGCGCAACGAAACGTACCCCAACTGCTACCTCGACCATTCAAACTCCCTTGTGTACGTCGACAAAGAGAAAATTAGCTTACGGCTCGACCCCTAACAGTTCGGCCAAGCGACGGAACGTTGCCACCGGTAAAGTGCGTAGCGCAACCTATGCTTCGAAAATTAGAAGAAGCGGGAAGGTAATTTTAATTATGACTTTTTTTCGTCCTTTCATTTCTTTTCACACTTCATTTCGATCCAATGAATTTCTTCAGATTGCCAGGCGAATATTGTCGGAGAATAAGAAACGTAGAAGCAATCAAAGAAAATCCATCTCATTGTCCCCGAATATACGTACCGTTGACATGACCTATGGACAATTCCAAGAACATCTCAAGGAAAGAGAAGAATTGCGTAGCTCCTTGTTGCCGCCCGATCAATCCGCGTACATTTCAAAAACGCCTAATCGTATCCACGTCAAACCATCAAGGAAGAATTTATATAACGTAAACGCGACGTCCAATACGACGTCGAAATCATTGTTGTCTACTCGAAATTCACCGCGTAGCCCTAGAATGGATAATACTCCGAAACTCGCAACTGCACCGAACGTATTACCTATTATATTTTGATAAATTCTTTCCTTAATATTTACATATTTTCTATTTAATGTAATTCTTTAGTGTTTTACGTTAGCGAGGGCTGCTCTTTCAACTCTGGGACCCACGTAAATATATATATATACATATACATATATATATATATATATCTATATATATATTATTTCCAATTTATAGAAGAAGATTTTTAAAGTTTAGGGCTTGTATGTTGGGCGGGGGAGGGGTGGGGTGGGGGTGGGGGGGGGGGGAGAAAGATATGATTTAATGTATATTACATAGCCAATGGGGGTAATAAACTTGGCATTTGTAATTTGTATATTAATGTGTAGTCTTCGTGTTAATATTTGCGTTATTAAACATTTGCTTCGAAAAATTATACATATCCGATCATAAATATTATTACAGTGTCGATAATGTGATATTATTACATATTATGTATTTTATGAAAAAAAAAAAAAAAAAAAAAGAGAGAAAAGAAAAATGATTTTTGATATAACATAATTTTTTATAATATTATGAAACGTTTAATAACGAATAAAGCTTCTTCGTAATAATATTATTTTTGCGATAATTACTCGAAAGCGATCCTTCGAATTTTCCAGAAATATAACAACGCGTTTATAAATTAAGCGTCGAATAATGATTAATAGGATCCCGTTTGACGATTCCGTCTAAAACTCCACTGCCATATGTCTCTGCGCTATTTTATTATTTTATGTCGTTGGACCATTTCGAGTTTGCAAACTTGTCAAACTTGTCCATTTATATTTATGGATTATTTGACAAGTTATTACGCGGATATATCGAGAAATTTACGTATACATACGTACGTATACAAAGTAAGTCGACACATCGATCAAATAATTCTGCGGAAAGTAAGTTCTCGTAATAGGAGAGCATGTATTTATTAATTTCGATCGATCATCCATTATTTTTACGGATATCACTTTGCCATTACATAGACACACATGGGACCAATGAATAATATAAATGAACAAAATCTAATGCTTTCACTTGCCGCTAGATCGCACCACCGATATTGTTCTATCGAACAACTTTGATTTTCTTTAGACTTTCCAATTAATAATAAATATATCTCACCGAATGTCGCGCGCGCGTTTGAAATCTGCTACTCGCCAAAATTTCCAAAATGTACTTTTATTATCGATCATCGGTGAAAGTTATTCTCTTATGAATTCTGAAAATAAATAATAATGAGATACCGTGGAAAATGTTGAATGCTTGTAATATTTGCTGGGTTGGTTGCTAATTGTCCTTAGAAAACTTTGATCTTAAACTTTTAACGAGATTAAGGGAGAATAACACATATTGCGCAACATCCTCTGAGATGGTTTATCGAAACAGAAAGAAAAAAAAAAAAAAGAAATATAAAAGATAAAAGACATATCTCGATAGATCAAAAATGGTTAAAGATGATTTGGATGATTTCATACGTAAGAATGACGTCAGCATAACAATGGCAAATGATGAAAATTCGGTTTAAGGAACGATAGAAGAAACGAGAAAAGTTGGAAATTATATATAGAATAGGTAAGATGATATATTAATGTGTCAAATTATTTCAATGGGGGGGGGGGGGCGGGGAGGCGGGTAGGTGATATGCCCGCGCCATCGAAATAAGCGGACTAATGAAGATGTGCCGGATCGGTCGATCCCTCTCCTCTCTCCCTCTCGCTGTCCTTTTACCCTTTCTTTGTTCACACATCCCCTCCCACGGCCGTGTCTCATTCTCCTTCTCATTTTAACTTCTCTCGGCAAGCCGAAGCGTTACCAATAGCCAAGGTGGCGTCTCTTTCGTCCTTTCGTCGTTCACCTCCTCAGCAGCGAGCTCTCGCTCGAAACAGTTTCAAACTGGTTTTCAAGGGCTCGTTTGCTCGCTCTCGGACTTGGCTTGGTATAAAGGAAGGAGGATGCCAAGATGGTGAAGGTGAGGGAGAGGAAGAGGGAGAAACGGAGCCACAGCAGATGTAGCGAAGCGACTCGGCGGCTAAAAGAACGGATCTCGGGCGATAAAAAGAAGGGCCTTCGGTGCTACCTTGGACGCTTCGCGGGGGGATATATAGTCGGACGGTTCATTAAATCGTCGATATAATTTCTTCTTTGGTCTGAATCGTCGACCGACGCGTCCTTTCCAATAGGAATACGTCCTTTCGATAGGAATGCTCTCTTATCGATCAATGAAACTTTTATATCTTTTCTCATTACATATTATTCTCAATAGTCCTTGTTCTAGTATCTTCTCCTTCATGGAAGTCTTCTTTTTTCCTTATTCAAGTAGTACGTAAGTAAGTAATAATAACTCTCTCAGTGAGATCGTTGAAAGGAGAGCGACGAAAGAAACGTGTATTATTCTTACTCGTAAGCGCTTCGTCGAGACGTTGGCCCGCATTGCTTCGTGAAATAATGCGCCGGGAGAACGAACGCAGAGAGTGGCAGAGAGGACAGCGATATAGTGGTAGAGAAAGGAAGGAGGAAAGAAAACAGAAGCAAAGAAGCGGCTCTCCCCACCCCCACCCCCACCCCCCTCCCTCTCTCTCTCTCTCTCTATCGGCAGAAATTAAGTTGTTAAGATGCTGCCTCGGGCGTAGCCGAGCCAAAGAGAAGATCGTGAAAGTAATGGCGGTTTGTGGTCGCCGTGCTTCATATCCGCTGTCCTGTATCCTGGCGTGCGTAGAAAAGTTTTACTCGTGGCGCGCAAGGTCAGGTACTCTGTGTATCTGTGCGCGTTACAACAACAAAGTTGTTTTTCAAAATCGGTATTAACGTTTGACAATCAAACTGGCAAATTTTCGATGGCAACAAATCGATTGACGTTATGAGAGAGGGCTTCAGAGACACCGCGTTTCGTAAAAGTATTTACCATAGGGACAAACGTGCCATTACCTTGCAGATTTTCAACTGAGCTAATTTTCCTGTACAATATCGCTCCAAAGATGAACGTTTTTCCCAGTCGAAAGACTTTTCAATTTGCTTCATCTTCTTTTTCCTTCTTCTCTCCTAAATCTTTGCCCTTAACGCCTAATAATTACTTAATTATAATCGTGTCGCATTGAGATTATTTGTAAAGCTCCTTGATGCGTTCATTGTGCGGGAGAAATTTAGCTAGGGGTCTCGAAGCTCCGAACAGAGCGGAGCCTCAAAGAGGGCGCCGAGGGAAACCGTGGAGAAAACGGTTCGAAGCGAGAAAGAAAGATCGTCGGAGATAAAAATTGCGGTGCGGTTAATGCTGCGCGTACCGGCCGACATCTTTAGACCGACAGATACATCTTTATTACGGTAACGTATCATAAATTGAGCGAGTTATCGTCCATTTGGCATTACCAAAAAATACAATAACGTGCGAAATTGAAATCCTTTAACGAAGACTCGATCGAAAATCGAAAAAAAGGACGCGCAAGAAAGGTCTTGCACGTGGTCGTTGCCAGACCGAGGCGGCCGAACACCTGCCCGAAGAGTCAGGCCATCCGTCCGTCCGTCCGTCCTCCCGTGGAAGGAAACGTTTAAGGAGGTAAAAGGAAATAACAAGTAATTTTACCGAAAGAATCATGCGCTACTTGTCGATTTCCGGTACAGACTAGGTTCCTATCCTTTAGCGAAGTACTCGATAGATGCTCTTTAAATCTCGTTACTCTCGAAGGTAAAATGATGAATCTCGAATAATAGTAGTGCAAACGGTACGATATAGTCGGAGCTAACGAGATCAAAGTCTTAACGGGCAAATGGAAGGCGTCATAAATTTATTATATGCCCGCATGTGTACGAGCGAGGAGTTCTCAATTACGTTTGTTAAACGAGCCGAGACGGTTACTTTCCTTCCTAAACCGATCTTGTTCGTTATCTTTCCGAATGTTCCGAGATAATATTATACGAATAGAAAAGAAATGTGGACGCGAAAGGGAGACGCAAGAGGAGACGGAGAAGAGGGCTGCCGAATAAAAAATGCAGATTCTGCCGATACGCGGGATGGTTAGAATGGTAGAAGAGTACACGGGTAGCGGCGCCGATATCTCGATTCGAGAATCTCCGAGAGCGACTCCTTCTTGTCCTTTTTCTGTGTCGGATGAACAAACACGTATTCGCGCGCGCGCGTATGCATGTACGCGTTCATGTATTTGCCGTAAAGAGGCGGGAGGAGAGAGGATCGTCGGAGGCAGAGGAGAACGCGAGAGGAAGCAAAGAGAGAAAGTAAAAGGAAAGAGAACTGTTCTCACCGCATGTGTTAAGCAGCGGTGTCGGCGTCCCGATTGGACGTGGATCCTGTTTACTCGCGACCACTATCCTTGTTTACGATCCTTACTACAAACGCGATTCCGAAGCCGAGCCGATCTTTCGACCGTGAGCTCTTAGTTCTTCTCCTTTAGTCTCGACAACGATCATCTCTTTTTTCCTTTCTTTCGTATTCTCGTTATCTTCTTTTATCCTTCAATTTACATTGCGAGATAATAATAAAAAAAAAAAAAAAAAAAAAGAACTATCAAATCTGATAGACGGATCTATCCGTATCGTATAAATAAATTATTGTTGCGATCGCCTTCCTTCCTTTCTTGGTCGAACATCGAACGAAATTGAGACTTTAACGCGATCGGAGATATACTCGCGCATCCGTTAATTACGGAAATCTAATTACTTGTTTACTTTTAAACATTTCCTTTTTCCGACCGTAGCGGTGCCTGCGCCTTTGGCTCGCAGCCCGTGAAACTTGTCACGGAATAAACTACCTTCCCTCGACAAAGCGCCAAATAAGAGCAACAAATGCGGTTAAATCAGACATTCAAAATGGCCGGCTCGTCCGGGCCGTGGGTGTTGAAAAGGCCCGAAGGCCTTTAGCCGTATCCATCCTTGCCGTGCTAAATCTCGCGTGAATACCAGCTTTAGTGTCCGCACGAAGGGCTGGTAAAGAGAGAGAGGGAGGGAGGGAGGGAGGGAGGGAGGGAGGGAGAGAGAGAGAGAGAGAGGGAGGGAGGAGCAGAGCAAAAGAAGAAAGACCAGGAGCATCGAAGATGGAGACGTCAAATCCCTTTTGCGTTTCCACGCTACGTGCTGTCCGTTGCTGTGCTTTTCTAGTCGTAAGAAAAGAACGACTCTCCTTTCTTATTTCTCTTCCAGATCCACTATTCTAACTCTCACAATGCGGGCCGATCAAACGTACGAGCCTATAAAAACGTTTCTATACGTTCTAAAAAAAGACGAGCTTAGAAATATCATGACCTAACGAAAGGAAATAATAAAAGGATATTCATCGGCAATGACCGACTCGTCGACATCATTTCGAGGGTTACTCGGATGCTTCTGGACATACGAACGCAATGGCTAGGACGCTCGAAGAAGATCCGTTAAAGATTTTGACGAGGTAAATTATAAATTCTCGTTAAGAACGATGACTCGTCGTTGGATAATCCAACGTTTTAGTGGCCGTTTAGTGGCGTTGTGCTGCCAAGGCAAATGACGTTTATTTAACGAGAGGACAAAAATGTATATATATATATATACACGTCTCTCACTAGTGGTTAGGGAAATTGAAGAAAGAAAAGAAAAAAGGAAAAGAAAGGCGTTGAAAAGGCGATTCATTCGAAGCTTCGTCTCGCACGTGTCTCGCCCCACGTGTTCGCTTCTCGAAGATAGCCTTCGAAATTATCGTCGAGATCATCGCCGTCGTCACCACCGTCGTCATTCACATCACCAACGGCGAGTTATCTTCTTCGCAGAACGCGCAGCATGCAATCGGATCCTTCCTTTTTTTTCTATGGCCGCGAAACGTTAAGCGAGAACGACGAATAAAGGAGACGATACAATGGCTGCCCGTCGCTCCCGTCCGTCCGGTACGAGAAAAGAAGACGTAAAAGCGTCGTTGAACGCTCAGCGTTTCGTAATCCTTCGGCTCATCGTCTCGGTTCGTTCTGCGCCATTAAAGAGATTGCTTCTTCCCGTTGAAAAAGGATAATGCACAGAAACGTTTCTACATTTTACGACTAGGCCACGTCGTTGTTTGCGTATTCAAGTAGACACACACACACACACACACACACACACACACACACACACATATATATAGTACTTTAGAAATAAAGAACCTACCAACCTAGATGAATAGAAGAAAATGATAAGAGAAAAAATTCGTAAAGAAAATAGTTCGTAAAGGTGGCGAGATAGGGGAAAGTTTCAGCGTGCGGTGTCTTTGATTTCGTCGTACAAATCTAATTAGGATCCTGACACGAGGTACTCGAGAACGAGCGTGTCTCGAGGCTATCGAGAGAAACGTTAACGATCTGCCAGCCGCGTAAACGTCGAAATTAAAATTCCTCCTTTCATTAGTGCCGCTCGTATCGAGAGAGAGAGAGAGAGAGAGAGAGAGAGAGAGAGAGAGAGAGAGAGAGAAAGAGAGGAAAAGAAACGAGAGCTCGAGTTAAGCCTTTCGAATCTCCGCGCCACCTCTCGCCAAGAAAATAGAAAGCGAGAGAGTAGAAGAAAGGACTAATTCGGAAGTTGCTCGTCCTATCGAACGTATTAGAGGCCATTATGATTTCGTAGACTCCCATTTTTCTAAAAGTCACGCATTTTCTTTCAACCTCCTTTCCTCCGAGATGCTACGTCTTTTCGAGTTAAACCACTTGTTTGAAATCGCTTTCTGCGATTTATTAACTAACGATCCTTCGTAGATCCAACGATGAACTTGGACAATTTTGAAGAACGATAGGAAATTTGACGACATGTTTACGAAGATTAGAGATAGGACAAAGGTTCTTACCTTCCAAGAAAATTCGTTACTTCTCGGATTTCGTACTCTTTCGCAAAATAAAAAAAAATCTGCGTAGAAAGCGTAATAAATTCATTAAGTCGTTAAAACGTAACATTATCGATCAAGAAAAATCGTTTGATTGACATAAAATGCTTCTCCCTTTTGAATAGTTTGAGGAAACGAAAGAGCGTTCCGAGAAGGAAGCAAAGAAAGACGTAGAAATTTCATGTATCAACGAAACTAATCTTACTCGTCTTTTCGATCCTCCATAGAGTCGATATAGAGTCGAGTTTTGGTGGGAGCAATTAAGGAATAAGGAATATTTATCACCGCCTCTTATACCCTACTTAACTCTTTCCCGCTCGTTTGTCTTTCTCTCTTAACGTGGCCGGTATTATAATTTTTCGAAAGAAAATCTCGTCGGTTCGACGGAAAGATACGCGTCAGATATGTAATTATTAAATAAAGGCGTATTCGTAGGATCGATCGCTTTTCCGTGTCTACCCTTTTAAAATGTTCATACTAGGAAGAACGTTTGGTCCATTCCAGTTGGCGGCTCGATGACATATATGTAAAAGAAAACATAAGAGCGTGTGTACGTTCGAGGGTGATCGAGCGGCGCGATGCCAAGGCAATAACGAGCGGCGACTTTGCTAGCAGTATCTCTTGACGTCTTAATGAAGCAATCACGAGGGCCCTCGAGAGATCCTCTCGAGAGGGTCAGTCGAGAGAGAGAGAGAGAGGTCCAACGGGAGGAGAAGAGAGACCGGCGACTAACGATCGAGCGGAACGTTAAGAAGAGAGGAAGGGAGGAAAACGGGAATCGAGATCTCATCGGACGATGTACCACGTTCTCTCGGTCTCTCCTTCCATGCTCTCCTTTTCTTTCCTTTTTCTCCCCTCTTTTCTTTGGAGAACGCCGCGAGAAGGCGTCGATGGGGCGTGCCTCGAAGATTTTAGGTTCAACGATTCTTTGGCAGGAGGATTTCTTTCGATGGAAGAAGTGAAGAAGAAAAGAAGAAGAAGAAATCTCGTGGCGAGGAACAAAGAGTATAGAAAATCGTCGATCCTTCTTTATTATTACCGAGAGAGGCCAATTTCGTTTCTTCATGGAAACGATCAAATGAATCTTGAAAAATTCGTCGTGTCTCGGTAAATGGGCTAAATTAACAAAGTAAATATCAAAGATATAACCATATAGGAAGATTATCACATATTCTTCGTATTCACGCTTTGGTCGGGAACAACGCCGCTGATTATCTCGTAACGTATGCTTTTTCTTTCCGAGAAGAAGACCACGTCGCAGGACGCACGATTTCGTAAAAGCGAACACCCTGCTGAGAGATTCGCTTGACAGGAGCGAGGCTACGCGTTAAGAACTCCCCCGTCGTGTTACGGCATTTGTCAGGAGGTGTTCCCTGTCTCGTACCTCTCCGTTTCCTCTCTCCTCCTCCGGTCCTTCTCTCATATTTTTACTTTTCTCTTCTTTTTTTTTTTTTTTTTTTTTTTTTCTTTTATCATCGCTCGTTTAAAATCGAATCAAAGGAAACATTTTCTCCAAAGGAGGATTCATTTCAAATAGATCCGACGGTAGGTAAAGTACCGATGTACTTTCCTAACGAACCTACCCGTTTCCACGTGGAAAACAGAAAAAGGGAAGGGTAATTCGTCTACACGACGATATCATCGTAGATAATGTATGTTTGAAACTTTTCGAGTCCCAAAAGCCCGCTGAGAAGATTCTTTCGTTTCCTTTGATCTTGATAAAACGAAGATCCTAAATTAATATGTCTTTCTTTAGTCTTCCTTTGCGCCCTTACGTCATGTTCCTTTTCTCTCTTCTTATCTTCCATCATTCCCTTTGACGCGTCCCATTGACATCGTTGAACTAAAAAAGAAAGATCTTTCTATTAAGAAAACGGATAAGATTTCAAATAAATCGATTAATTTGGGAAAAATCATGAAAATTCGATCGACGGGTTATAAATGTTTGTACGCATTCTCGATAAAAAGGAAAAAAAAAAAGTGTTGCTTTTCTAACAGCTTCATATGATTATTACAAGAAGGATCAACTAATCCATTTCGTACGAATGGAACGGCCAGAGAAACGAAACGAAGAAGGCGCCAAAAGATTCTTCGCAAAGTGATTCGCGTGCAACACGAACGTATACATGCATATGCTATACATGCATATATCCCGATGGGAAAGTACCAGAATGCCGATCGCTCGCGCGATGTCAGCGCCTATTTAACTTTGTTAGGGTCGCACGTATAACAAGCGGCTTATACGAGAATATCAATGAGAAGAGCTCTTACAGCGAAGCTAAACGATCTTCGGAGAATAACGATCGCATGCACGTTATATGCACGGGGATAATCGGAGATCTCCTCGAGTTTCTAATATCGTTGATCGTCGTGATTTGAACAATTGCGACGAGGCACGTAAAGGACGCGATGCTTTTAAGCATATCCGGACAAAACTACGAGATTTCCTCTTTTACCAAGATCCAGGACGATCTTTTGCGATAACAGGAGAGATTAATACGGATGTATCTACTTGTTGTGCATCTGAGATAAATCACGTCGACCATCGATACTCGTACTTTTCATTAATATACGTACAAATCTAATGGACAAAAAATATTTCGAGAGTTTCCTTCGATAATGTGCGCGCCTCTTTCTATAAAGACTCGTGGGATATTATGAGGGAACATTTAAATATGCTTAAGGAGAATTGTTTGATTTTAGGATTTAAGTAAGCGCGTGCCGGGTGCCGCGTGGCACAGTTTGCTTAGATTACCTGGGCCAAAGACCTATCACTTTCGGTGCTTCTTACTTCCAAGTCCAAGTTCTTACCTAAAGTTTACTTTGCTTTCCTTCACTTGGGACCATTGTCCTGGCCCTACGCGCCTTACTAAAAAGAGATAGCGAAGTAGTAGAACCGAGGTTCTCAATACCGTAATCATCGTCTTTACAAAAGCTCTCGAACGTTCTAATAGAGCATTGCGAACGCTATTATCAAAAAGAATTTTTCAATGAAAATATCCTTTTCAAGATCGACGAGTATCAAGAAACAAGTCTATTTGTATTTACCACCTCTTTCGTTGACTGATAAAATCGAAAAGTTTCAGGGGCTTCTTTTTAAAGGTTCACCTTTTAATTCGTTTTTAAATTAATTTCGCTATTTCATTTGATGAAAATGGCCGAAAATGGCAGATTCGAGAGAACGGAAAAGGGATAAAACTCGAGAAAAGAACTCGGTTGAGAGTCACAGGACCCCTCGGAGGCCCCGTTGAGCTCGTCGTCGGAGAGGGAGACGAGTAGGAGCAAAGTAGGGGTGGAGTCGTGTCGCTGGAGAAGGAGAAGGGAGAGAGAGAGAGAGAGAGAGAGAGCAAACGGTCGAGGGGCCAGGAATCAGTGATGTCGGTGAGGGAAAAGTAAGTAGTGTTGGAAGCAGGCTGGTGTCTCAATCAGCCAAGAAACGACGCAGGTTGGGGTGCCCTGGACCCCTGTGGGTGGAGGACAGAGTGGGGCGGAGGGCGGAGTACGAGGCCTTCGGCTTCGGAGCCGTCACAACTCAATCTAGTAACTCAGAGGCTGCGGCCGTGCGCGAACGTCTCGTTACCTTTTTCTTTCTCCCTCTATCTCCCTCTTTACTTCCGTTTATCCGTCATTGTTTTCTTTGATCTCTTCTCTTCTCTCCTTTCCCTGCACACAGACGCGCGCGTGCACGCGCGCGCATTTACGCATAGAGCTACATTATACATTTTCGCTCTCTCTCTCTCTCTCTCTCTCTCTCTCTCTCTCCCTCTCTCCGTTCTTTCGTTTATCTTTCGCATGTTTTCGCATTCAAACCTCTTCTTCGCGTCGATCTTTTGCGTTACGCGTTTAAATTGAACTACAAGAGGAAAACGAAGACGAGGAAGATAAATAAGACAAAGAGGAAGAGAAGAAAGAAAGTCGAAGGATGGAGAGAAAAAGAGAAACGGAGGGACAAGACATTTCATAGAATTATAACAATCGGACGCGAAAAACGAGAGGGAACGGAATTTTAGGGAATCAGTGTGAAAGTGTATCGAGAGGAGCACGATGTAATAATCGTGTAGTTTTCGTCGAAAGAATATACAAAGGTATGTGAATTTTGATAACTTTGTCTTCGATAGGAATTCAAGATAGCATTTCAATCGCCTTTCAATCGTTTCCTCCTTTTCGCGCTAAAAAGAAAAAGAAAAAAAAAAACAAAACAAAAAAAATACTACGTTGCGTACGCGCTTTCTCCTGTTTCTCACGCTCGTTTCAAATTTCGGCGCGCGTTTATCGTTTACGAGAGCGAGCGAGCGAGCGAGCGAGCGAGCGAGAGATATTCGATAAACGATATTCTATGAGAATAACGAAAGGAAGAATAGGGGGTTATCGATTTTGTTGCGATAGTAAAGTTGAAACTAACGAGTCGAGACGTGAGTCTTTTTTTTTTTTTTATTCTGTACCAGCCTCAATCAAATTCCAAGTACGTATAGATCGCAGTGAACGAGCGACGGACGAACGGATACCGTTCGGTCTGGCTTCGATTGAACGATCATCAAGGCGAATATGCGATAACGGGTACTTCGACTGTTTGTAGAAAAAATAAATATAATTTTGTATTCCGACATAGTACTCGCCGATAATTAGGTACCCGCGGATAATAAATTGCAAATAAAGGCATAGGAGTTACGGGCAATGATAAAGAGAATTTCGTAAACCGGATCTCGATAGGCGTACGTTCCGAGTACGTTTCAAATCATATTTATCGCATTATCGTTCAAATGCAAACGAGTTTTTCCATCGAAATAAAAATAATACAAGTAAAAAACACCTTTCAACATAATTAAGATCTCGAGATATAGATCTCGGCGCTCGAGCAGTTAAAATGTCGGTAGAATTTTTATGCGCGAGTCTTAGAACGAGAAACGAACGATAACGAAAGGAAAGGAAAGGACGATGACTTTTCTCTCCCTTCTTGCGCTCTGAGCATCGACAATGTTGAAAATCACCTGCCCCCGAGAGTAGTACGTCCATCCTACGTAGTAGTGTGTGACATCCTACGTTGAAACGCGAGACACGCGACCACGTATAGAACGTAGACGATGAAAGGCTATCCTCCCTCCTTTCTTTCAGGCGGTTCGAAGAAGGTAATAGGAAGATGAAATTGGCAGCGTCGTCCGCTCATTAGCGCCCAAGACACTTCGTGCCATAGATTTATGTGTCCCTGTGCTAACGAACTCGCGTGGCATTGACTCGGTCGTGACTCGGGCCTCTTTCTTAACGATCAAGCAACCAATGACACATTCGTCGTATTCGCGCGAATCATCGAAAAACCAACCTTCGGATCCTAAGATGATCATGTTAATGATCTAGAATGTGAGAATTTTTTTCACAATTAAAATATTTCTTGCCCTTTTCTTTTTTTACGAGTAACGATCTTCCGAAAGAGAGGGAAAGAAAGAGCGGCACGCGTTAATGACGACTCGCTCAATCATGAGAGAGAGGTTCTCGCGCGAGGATCGAGCCAAGTCCAGAGGCAATGGAAGCGAAAACCGATCCTCAGTCGGAAATCACGACGTTTCTTTCTCTACCATCGCGTAGGATGATATTAAAGCGATTAATAGTCCTCGTAGATTCTTCGACCGAGAGGGAGAGAGAGAGAGAGAGGGAGAGAGAGAGAGAGAGAGAGAGAGAGAGAGAGAGAGAGAGAGAAAATTAAATCAATCGAGAAAGCAGAGACAGGGAAAAAGAAAAATAGATATTCTTCGAATATATCCCCCGTTTGTCGGAGAGAAAAAACGAATAGAAAACCGTAAGGATCACAGGCGAGAAACGAGTTTCTAAGGGTCCGGGTAGTAGAAGAGTAATTTATGAAGACATAGAAGCTCGACGTAGCAGCTTTTTCCTTGGATGAATCTAGGAAGGCTCGCCTGGTACAGTCCCTCAACCTTCAGCTTTTCTATCCGTTAAAACTTCTAACTTCAGGAGGGGAAGAGTTATCGCGATAGAACAGGATGTAGGTTCGTAGTTGAGAAGTTTAAGGGAATAGGAGAGGAGCTCGACGTAGACGTACGACCTACCGTATAACGACTGAGAAGGGTTCGGCCCTATTGTACTCTCAGGAGCATCGAGATTATTAGAAAAGGAAAGGGGGAATGCGGTGAGACGTTGAAGAATCTATTTGACGTTTTTCTCCTCTCTCACGTTCTCATTTTATCGATGCTTTTTGCCTTTTCAAATATCCACGAAGAGAAAGAGTAAGATACGTAGAGAGCAACATCTTGTCCAGCTCGTGCTTGGCACCTGGTATAAGGGAGGGGGCAGCAAATACGTTCGACGTACGAGACTCGCGGTCAATCATTTTCCAACATGAGGACTTTATCCAGGAGGCACATCTCCCTCGATCTCTCTTTGGAACATAAAAACATAAAGGTAAAAGCATCGGTTCGTGAACCGTTAGAAGGGCCGGATTAGAGGACCTGGCAGATCGCGACTTTCTGTCACGACTCCTCGAAACCCGGAAGCAACGCTCGATCACGATATTCTCTTCGGACTATGAATTTCGAATTGGCGATCACTGAGTTAATGAGTGTTACGAGCCATATCTATATATGAAGGAAGGAAGTATTCCAAGTTGGTAATCACTGAGGGACTATTGGGGCTGGCCATCTGTCCCTCGTTGCCACGTCCGTTAAAATGCGTCTTGGTGGTCCATTTTGGGCCTGTACGCTCGGAGGCCCACGTCACGTTCGGTGGGCCCGCTGCACCTAAATTACTGCCCGATAGTGCATAGTTTGAAACTGGCATACGCGTTACGACATGACCCAGACCCTTTCCTAGATCGACGTTCGTCCGAAAAGATGATTTCCAGGATGTACGTGTTTGCAGGATCGCCCTTCGAACTTTATTTCTCGAGGATTCTTCTTTTCCGAGAAAGGATTTAAGGGGTATTATCCTCTGGAAGATAGCCCTAGGTAAAAGCAAGCTTTACGTTAGGATCTACGTTCGATCGAGGAAATCCGTTATTAAGATGTATCATTCTATGACGTCGTCGCGATCGATCGAATACGTACGGGGTGATTGTACGGAGACGTAAACAAACAAGAGAACGGGCTTCTCATTCGCAAAGCGAGTCCTTTCGAGTCGTTGCGTAACGCCTTGCTCTCTTACGATCGTTTACACTCAAGCTTGTGTATTTTAGCGCGAGACCTCGAAGTGATCGTTCCGTAAATATTAACTCGTCGCATAAACGAAACCTGATGAAATTATTTACTCGGCCTCTACGAGTAGCGTCGATGCATCCGATCGAAATGCAAACAGAGAGAGTTTTTATTTCCTCCTGCCCTCCCCCCCCCCCTCTCTCTCTCTCCTTGTCTTCCTTCTTTTTTTCCGTTCGCTTCTAGCCTTCTTCGCCTGGCCCTCGAAAGATTTCGAGAACGTGCTCGCTCTTTTTCTAATTCTGGCCGCCAGCCAGAGTCGAAATCCGTTATGTATGTCACGTGTTCCGAGCTTCTCGCGTGCTCCTTGGAAGCTTCAAGGAAGAGTCCAAGTACGGTATATTTTTAGTTGCCGCATGAATTTTTTTCCATCTAGTCGAGTAAGAACGATAAACGTTGAAATACATGCGTATGTAGAAAAACAAAGATAAAAATGATCGATCGATCGATCGATCGATCGATCGATCGATAAGCGAGGATTTTCGGCGTTTCGTTATTTTTCGTTTCTACGAAACGATATCCGGATCGGTAACCGGAGGTTGGCAAGAAGGTTCTCAGACCGTTAGACGCTTCGCTCGTTCTCCAAGTTGGTATCGCGATGCCTGGAGCACGAAGAGAGAATGAGACGAAAAGAAAAAAAGAAAGAAAAAGTGAAGGAGGAAGAGAGAAATCAGTTTCTTCGAACGGATTCGGACAAAGAGCTCGCTGTCCATTTTCTTGAATACGTTCGGAACGTTACAAGATTAATTATAGTTATTACTTTGCTCGTGGCTACACGTGTTTCTAATTTTTCCCCTTTAAAAAGTCGCATTTCGAGCGCTTCCTTGTATCGTAGCTAGCAGTCAAGAGACTGGGTTGCGACGAATCCGAAAGCGAGTTTTAATTATTGCGAAAAACTTATTCCGTTTCTAAATGTGATTGATCCTTACGAGAGTGATTAAATAAAATAAGTCTAAAGCATTGAACGTATATCGTAATAGATATCATGTAATGGGAATGAATTGGACGAGCGCGCATTACCGAACGGCTGCCGGCTAGCGCGTGCTTTGCGAGCTCTACCACCGTATACCCCTATGTATTATTTATATTGTATATTATCTCTATATTAGTTTTGTACGTTGCAGCGCAATGCACCGATGGCTTTGACCGCTCGCTCAGTTACTCGGTACTAACGATATGGATATCAATAATCGTGTGTTCGAGTTGGAACGAAGAGATGCAAGCTAATTGGAAAAAACAAAGAAAAAAAGAATCCCGAAAATTGTATATCCCCTCTTTCGTTCCTTTTAGCTTTAGAAAGTAAAGCGAATATCATAAAAGTTGCGACATAGTATTCTCGAGACTTGTAGTCGTAAATAGTTTGCAAATTTAAAAACTCGTGTAGCTCGTCGTAGTTTTCTTTGACGCGAGAGAAGATCTCGCCGCGTAAATTTGCATTCCGCGACATTCTTAAAATAAACCAGGCTTTCTTCGCCCGCCTATGTCACTCGAACGAAGATCTCGTTAGGACTTTTTGTCACGTCTTCTTTCTCGTGCGTTTCCGACGCGACGAAGCGCAAATTGCGTTTCGCTTATAAAAAGTTCTCTTCTTCTTCCGACACCTTCCGACGATTAAAGCCTTCTTCCGCGTCGCATGGTAGCCCGACGATAGTCGGCATTTTTTGGTATGTGTTTCTCGCTCTAGTTGCCGTTTACCTCGTCGTCAAATAAACGCTCGATGATATATATATGTATATATATATATATATATTTTTTTTTTTCTAAACACGTAAACACGCTGAGCTTGTTCGAAACGATAGAAACATTTCGCTCATATTTTCCGAAAGGCTTTCGAGACATCTTTGAGAGACATCAAGATATAATCGAGCCTGCAGCTCGAGTTGCAAAAGGATCGTTCGTTCGCTCGTCCAAAAAGAAGTCAGCGTCCAATAAAGTAAGTTCGATATCGTAAAGTAAAGTCGATAAGCCATAAGCGGTTTATCGAGAATTATGTAAGTCGCTACGATCGCGACTATGAGCGATCGTGGAGCTAACGTGGAGACCGGTAAAGGAGGGAGAGAGAAAGAGAGAGATAAACGTACATATATTTAGCTTTCACTCGATAATGCGAACCGCTCGTAAGTTCCCACCCACTCGTATCTAGGTACCGGAGGAATTGTATTTTCTCAGGCTCGTCGGATACAACAACCATCGACACCTACGTAAAAGCGTATTCGTTTTCCTTATTGTCGCAAGGCCAGCGAGATACGACGTTCTAGATAGTAGATTATCTAACGGAATGAAGAAGAAAAGGGGAGAGAGAGAGAGAGAGGGGGGGGGGAGGGGGTAGGGGAAGGGGGGAAAAACAATCGAAAGAAATTCTGTATGATTTGTAATACTCGAGGCGAGGAAACTCAACGGTCACCGTTCAAGGTACGAGCGGTTGAACTCGAACGATAATTGGCTCCCCGCACGTCGAGGGACGCGCGTTCTCTCGCTCGCAACGGAAGAACCTACTTAAGCGTCTTTTGTATTCCTTACTTGAAACAACGAGCTGAAAATATACTCGGGAATATCAAAGTCCAAAGAGACACTTGATCGGATTACTTAGAGACAGCAAGTGAAACGTAATGTAAACATATATAAAAATTGGGTCGTCGAACGCGACCATCGAACGGATTCATAGTCGGCGAGATCTGGGAGCGAGGATGAAAGAGGATCTTAGAAATGATATCTTAGTAATGTTTGAGGACGCGAGTCGTTCAACTTTGTTATTTCTTACTTTATTCTTTACTTTAGAAAAAAAAAAAAAAAAAAAGGGCAATTCGATCAAAGCGAGTATAAAAATAATCAGGTATGATATGCGTTGGATTATCTATGCGTTTCTTCTTCCTCAGGATGTCTCGTGGGGTGCATCGGTTGGACGTAGTCCTGGTCTCGATGCTGTTAACGACGATGCTAGCCGGCACAAGATCCACTTCCGTGCGTTGCGAGGACGCGAGACTTAGGTGCGCTTATAGAACCGGATGTGGAATGGCTCTTCAACACTACGTTACCGGTTGCGCCTCCGTTTTGCAAGGTGACAATTGCTCCGACGCTTGTCAGCACGCGCTCATCGCTTTGACCAGTACCGACGAGGGAAAGGAGCTCATGACGGTGAGAACGTGGAGAGATATCTCCATGCGTCTAATATCTAAAGATACCTATAATATAATGTCGATAATGTCGATGGAAAAAATGTTTTCAGTGTCAATGCACGCGAGACGACGAGCTCTGTCAACAATCGAAGCAGAGGGTCGAGATTTGTAGATCGTCGGTGACGACGGCTATGAACAGGACGAGGGTATCCTGCAGGATAGCCACGTGGATATGTAACGCGGATGCCCTATGTCAAACGGCTTTGTCGTATTACAACAAATTCTGCAAGAGCATGTTCCACGGGAAGAAGTGCACTCACCGGTACGTACCGTCGATTCGATTCAATCGAGAGAATAAGGGAAAAGGCGATAGTAGATATCGGTGGGGCCCATTTAAAAGTAATATTCGAATGGGCAAATTGTCGATGACAAATGTATAATATATAAATAGATTCGCTCATTTGTCTCTAGATGTAGAAATTCGATCAACATACTGACGCGACAAGAAAAGGCGGCGAAGCTCAGTACCTGTCTTTGCGACGGTTCCGAGGAATACGATTGCAAGGGGATCCATCGTAATATGAATACGCTCTGCTTCGGTAGGATTCATCACGATTATCGCCAAGTAAAAAAAGTCGTCGACGGGACTAGGACGAACGAGATCGTTCGAACGGAGACGAACGTTCTTGGGAACGAGGTGCCTAACGAGGCCACGACCGTTCGTCCTTTCGTCGACAGGACGACGTTGGCGATGTCCATCACTTTGCTCGTTCTTTTTGCGAGCCAAGGTAATCCACACTTATCTTTTAAATAACTTTTAATCACGCGCATATTACGCGGTAGTTGCATACTACTAAGGTAGTTGCATATTACGCGCAATTGGTTTTCATTTCGACTGGTTTCAAGAGAATTCACATGAAAGATGTACGAGGAACGAATGTCGAACAACTGTGATCGCGCACCATCGAACGCCAAGAAAACTTTGAGACGCCGAGATGTTAACGGAGGGGGAAAGGGGGAAAAGAAACAAGAGACGGTCTAGCGTATTGTATTTTTCAGACTGATGCCGAGTACAACCGAGTGGCAAGACGAGATGTCCAAATAAAGTACAGTACAGTATTCCGCGAGTGAACGACCAAAGAGCATTTTTCTAGGAATGTTTACGAGAATAAGCGCCGGACCACGAACGCGGTCCATGAAGAGGACGACCGCCAGAGATAAAGCTGCCGCTTTTGTCCCCGAGTATCCTAATCGAAGACTGCGTTTTGCGTTAAGGACGCAAAGATTTCCGATAGAAACCAACCGCGTGTTCCAAAAAATTCTGCAAAGAAAATTGACCGAGGAGCAAGGAGACGTTTAGCGTTGTACATTGATTATGTATTATATAGTAACAGATAGGGATATTTGTTTTTAATATTGTTGCGTTATAAGTATTATTATTATTATTATTCTTAATTTATGACGAAGCACGACCGAACGTTGATCGCAATCGCAAAGGTTATTCTTCCCCTTTGAAGGGTACGAAAGACTTTTCCATTTGATTTTTTTTCTTTTCATTATTCCAACTCTCCAAACTTTTTCATCGACGATGTATCCCACCGTTTTTTCACTATCTTTTAAAGACCTTGTCAATTGATAACATAAGACGACGAGCGTACATTCGTCCGAATCGAAGGAATCATACGATGTATTGTACGTTTATTGTGCGAAATTAAGCGCGAGTTACCAAGCTACATATGCGTTTCGAACTATCTATTCGTAACGGCGGAAATACTCATCTTCTTCGTTTCTTCCTTTCTTTCATAATGCGAACGATAAAGAGGTTAATGAGAACTTTTGGATTATCTAGGGTGATTGCGTAAAAAGAATCGCGTTAAAGGTAACATTGGATATGTCGATATTGGTTATTAATGAAAATAAGAAAAAGCAACTTTTTCGATGCTACATTGTCTAAGACTCTCTTGAAAAATGAAAACTAACGAAATATCGGGTCGCGTTATCAAAAAGACTTGTGACGAGACAACGGGCGACGAGAATGTAACGAAGGTACAACGACTGTAAATTATTTTTATCTATTGTAGTTACTTTTAATTATTTTACGACTATCGCATCATTTTTTTCTACCAATGGACAACCGAGAGTATTTAATTTAAATAATAAATATATTTCTTACCACCGTGTGTCGATGTGTTGCTCGTAAGGAAGAAGGCCAACCAGCCGCCAGCCAGCCAGCCAGCCAGGCAGGCAGGCAGTTCAGTTAGCGAAGGGACAAAATAAAAGATCACAAGGGGCCACTCGATATCGGACAGGTGCACGACCAAGACGATTATTATCTAACGATCTCGTAGCTCATTTTGTAAACTGAGATGACCACGAAGAATCGTAACAATGCTCGTCTAACAATTCTTTGGATATAAATTTTCAAAACAATTCTCCTCTCCTTTAAGATTCCGAGGAGAGAGAGAGAGAGAGAGGGGGGGGGGGTCAGCAATATTATCAAAAAACTTGATAGGTCGACGTAGAAAGAAAGTAGGATACGAATAGAGAGCACTCACCTTGGATGAGTAGGTAGATGTATAAGAAAATAAGAGACGCGAGAGTGTGAAGAGCAGTGCTTAATGCCGAGGAAGGAGGAAAAGGTAGCGAAGAGTGAGTGAGTGAGTGAGTGAGAGAGAGAGAGAGAGAGAGAGAGAGAGAGAGAGAGAAAGTCGGAGGCGAAGGGCTATGGGGCATTCTATTGAGCATCAGCTGTTATTGTGGACCAACTATACGGATCCAGCGTGGTGCTCTCGACCACTTGGCCACACACGTCGGTTTCTTTTAACAGACTTGGATATCGTATAGCCGGTGTAAGCTCTACCTGAACACATCATCACGGTACTTCGGTGTATTTCCCAAACGCGAAACGATCCTCTCGGTAGCGCAGCAGCGGCTACTCTCCGCGATTAAAGAAGTTTTCGAATTGCTCGAACAAACGGACTATAAAGTATAATATCGTTGCTAAAGCTCGGCTTGTTAACGAGCGCTCTCGCGATTATAATTAAGAATAAGACCGATATTTACGAGGGGGATATTTTGCACGAACCTCGCCCGCCGGCGCTATAATTATCGAGAGTAAACGATATTTACGAGACGTGGAAGTAATTAGCGTGGAAGTAATATGGTCCAGGAATTTCTAAGATTTCAACATACCTTTCTTTTGCCCTAGAGCTACCTTCCAATCGACATTTCCATTATCTCCTCTCTTTCTCTACCGCAAATTCGCTGTTATTATCTGCGATGACAATGTCTCTTTTCTAGCAACACGGTACTTGGAAATTCGCAAGAACGAATCCGGGAGAGTGAGAGAGAAAGAGTATCGTGACTTGGCCGGCCTCTTTCACGGGTCGCGTCGCGAGTGAGACAAACGAGTAGATTCGAAAGTCTCCAAGTTCTCGAGAGCTTACGAGATAAAACCGTATCGTCGTATCGTAGAATTCATGGCGTTCGTTCGTTTTTCGTTGCCCTCCTCCAACGCGACGATGGACCTTCGTAAACAGGAAAGGTATTGCTGCTCTCTTGGTGCGTTTGGTAGAGGTAGACTCTCTTCCGCGCATGCCACACACACACACACACACACACACACGCACACACACACACCGAAGAGGATCGAGGTAGCGTGCGCGTGTATGAGGGAGAGGGCGGAAAAGGAAGGAAAGAAGATAGGTGGTAGGCAGAAGAAAAGGGAGCAAGAAAGAGAAGGATGCTGGTGTTGGCCACACACGTAGCCAAGAACGGCAGGAGGACCCCCGTGTGTACGACGGAGAAGGTATTCGAGGTAAGGAGAGAGAGAGAGAGAGGGGGGGAGGGAGGGGAGGGGGGAGGGAGAGAGAGAGAGCCCGCAGGCTCCGTGCGCGGACCACCCACCTTGACTCGGGCTAGAGCTCTCTCAGCTCGACCTTCTCGAGACTATCGTCCGTTTTACCGAAAGAGGAAGATGCTCGAGTTTAGCTAGTGAAAGAGCAAGAGAGAGAGAGAGAGAGAGAGAGAGATTCCCTAAGAATCCTCTACTAATTATGCCGTTGCAGTCGGATCTCCTCGTGAAACGCACCACCGACCTCAGGAACGTCGGCTGTTGGTTTACGACTAGGAAAATGAAAAGACATCGGAGAGGGAGGGGTAAGAGGTAGCTTCGATCCTTCCAGCTTTCAACTTTAACTTTTGTTTCGACGAAGGATCCACCTAACAGCTGCGCGACTTTCTTTCCGTGGTTTTAGTCAGTCGTAAAGATGCCATCGAAATTGTTCTTTTCAGGTTGACCGGAGTAAAGTGGGGAGTCCTCTTGAGAGTACCACGTTTCGTCGACGTCTCGATCGATAATCCATTCAGTCTAGAGAAGAATATTTTCTCGAGTGTAAATTTTCAGGTTATTTGAGAAACTGAGAAAGTTAATGCGCTACTCCTTTTTAATACTTATTAGTCGGATAATTTGTCGAAATTGAAAATATAAGTGAAAATATATTAGAACGACAATACGCGGAAATACATAGAAAGTACGTGTATGGTTACAAAACGCCATCGATCGGATAAAGAACGAAATAAAATATTGAAGGATAAATCTTGAATGTTTGGAAAAATGTTTGTCGTCTTTTGTTATTACATTACTTCGATCCAAATATAAAGTTTGTATAATCATCAACACATAGTCGTATCGTTTTTCTTCTTCTTTTTTTTTCTTTTTAATTCATGTACATAACTCGGCGGTAACATATGATTAATCGAAAACACAGATCGTTTTACAAATGCACTTCGTTACGTACCTTTTTTACGAATGATAACGTTGATAATATCTTATTTTTTGATACATTAAGGTGGCGTTATAACGTCGTGCATCGCGTACCGCCACGTCCACGTCCTGGCTACTTCTTCGAATCTTTCACGGTCGTTCATATACATTTCCCCTAATTCTGGCTCCATGCATACCTATATCAGGCACAAGGCGTTTCAATAAAGACAATTGTTTAATTGATAGAAAAAGAAGGGGAGAAGGAGAAAACGAAAGAACGTGTAAGATTTACCTGACAGTATGGATCAGTGAGTAAACTTTGCACGCTAATGAGGACCTTCGATATGGTAAGAGCCAAAGACCAATTGTGATGTATAGAGTCTATACCAACGTCTCCGTGCCTTGAAACATTCGGATGTAAGATTTTTGTGAGAAATCTTACGACAGGTGGACACATTGGATAACTAAAATAATAATTATTAACGTACATTTTGCATCATTGGAAAAAGAAGAAATTTGATATCATAATCTCTTTTTCTATGCACCTGTATGGTACTTGTAAGTATAAATAAAACAATCCACCCTCGTAAGGACTACCCACGGGTCCGGTAATCGTAGCCTGCCAATGACAGCACATTTGATCCAAAGGCGTAGCTTCTATACCCTCCGGAGGATCCATTCTTAAACTTTTCAGTTCGCTTAGTAATCTATTTCGCCTCCAATAATATTCCTCCATTCTCGGAGCTCTCGTTCGTAACGACGTTTGAGCTAAACACGTTCTACAGGGGGCAGAAGAAGCAAGCTGATCGTACACTTTGTACCAATTTTTAACCAATCCAATGGGTCTATATAACGGCCAACGCATTTTCACGTGTTGTTGCCATTGTTGAGCCGTTACGTGGGTCGATAATAGGCCGCACCATCTGCGACAAACATTTGCGGCCGACCAAAGGCTTACGTCGTCTAGATGTGAGAAAACGGCCAAAAGAACCTCAGGTGGTAGGCTCTCTACAAGACCGGGCACGTTGATAGGCTCGTGCTCTATATGCTTATGATTCGTCAACATATCCAATCTATATGACAAGTTATAAGGCCTAGAAGGTTCCCCAACTTCATGTTCGTACTGCATACAGTTATCCTGACGGCGTTGATATTCTTGCAACCTTTCCAAATTCCTTTCATAATTGATTCTAAATGATTCAACGCTCGCGCATGTATTGACAGGTGGATTCTGATTATTGAACACATTGAAATTCACATTTTGCGGAGAATTTTGTTGTTGCTGGCTCGTTCTTCGTTCGTGATTGTAATAAAGATCTGTCGGTTCGTCGTTTCCAGAATCTTCATCGTCAGTTTTCTATAATAGATTTCCAATCAAGATCCAATTCTTTTCTCCGCCCTCCCCCCCCCCCCCACACACACACACACTCCCCACTCGCCAACGATCGCAAATTTCTTTAAATAAGAGTCAGGTCGAATGATTCATGAAATATATATACATATATATATATATATATATATATATATATATACACATATGTTTATTTATTTATTTACCTCGCTAAATATCGGAACTTGAAATAATCCAATATCATTGGGAAACAAAAATGCGTGACAGGTCGCGCAAACAGGCTCTTCGAAGCATGGGCCATAGTACCCATTGCAGATATAACAAGCTGTTGTCTAAAAGCCAAATCGTTTATCAGGGATGGTTATAACATTGGAAAGGTTTATTTGCAAACTAATATTTATATCCTCTACGTGACTTAATTTTGCGGTCTCTTCTAATCAAAAGATAATGCAATTGCGTCTAAAAAGTAATAAATGTTATAAAAGATTTTCCGTCGAAAAGCACGATGAGTCGAAGGTGTACTTAATTTACCGAGAATTGAAATTCTGGACAAGGGACGAGCTTCTCACCGGCCATCTTGATCGTAGTCACACGTATAATAATAATCCTCTAGGAACGCCAGTCGAGATCCTGAGTTCCGAGATAGATCCCCCTTCCCTCTCGTTAATTTTCTCTAACTTTATAAAGAAGCTGCACCTATTTGTTATCGGTTACAAACTCTATAACCCTCCTTTATGACTTACAGTCTGTTTCCTATGAACCAATATGGCTACCATCCTGCAGCCGTTTCCGAGAGCTGTCAGCGACCTCGTGTAACAAATTTCATGTTACGAGAGACGTTTCCATAAAACTGCATCTGTGGTATGCGCGGTTTAACGGCCGATACATAACAATATTAATGATAAAAATAATTCGTTGACGATTGCGAATTTCTTCGCCAAGTTTGTCCCTAGTTCAAATTATTTGCCAATGAGATATAAAATAAGTGAAAATATGATCGTTGTAAAGGTGACTTGTTGCAAAAGTCTATTGTAAGAGCGGCTTATTCCTTTGGTTTATTTCAAGTTCTTATCAAGTTCTCGTCAGATGGCAACGCAATCGTCGATCGCAGGTGCCCCCATCAGGAATATAGCCGTACTAATCAGTAAGTGATTGGCAACGAGTTAAGCGAGACAAGTGATTAAAAAATGGCATCCGCGACGACGTCGCACAATGAGGTTTCGCAACAATTTTCTGTCAACAAACTTATTCGCGTTGGTTATTACGAATTGGAGAAAACAATCGGCAAGGGTAATTTTGCCGTTGTCAAAATGGCAACCCACGTTGTAACAAAATCCAAGGTAAAAACGTCAATTAAGAACTCCTTAGGTGCACGGAAACTATCGTTTTGTCGTTATATGCTTGAATAACACACACTGTACGCATGAATTATCGTCGAGTTTACGATAATATTAACGGTGTCGTGCTCGAGAATACGCTATCGCCTTGCTCGAAACGATTCACTTTGGTCGTACCAAAAAGTTCTTTTTCGAGTGTTACCACTAACCATCCCTACCACATCGACAGAGATATGTTTTTCCTGTAAATTTTTCAAACTCATAACAAGTAATAACGTGCATATATATATATATATATATATATATATATATATATATATCTATATGTGTGTACACATACATACATATATATCGTTTTAACACTTTTTCACGAAGAAAGAGAAAAAAGAAAACAAAAATATATCAATCACACTATATCTATCCGTAATTACGATATAAATTGACGATAGGAGATAATGAATATCTTGATGTACCAAGATTGACAAAAGTTGTAAAAAATTCTATCCGGATATCTTGATAATAGTCTTTTCAACTCGACAGTTATATTTATTCGATATATTTCATAGCATCCATGTGATATAAGCTACTTTGTACCAAGCATTTTATAACATCCATCTAATACGCATATTCTAGTATAATAGCCATCGGATGAAATAATTTATTTATCTCTTATTAATTATTTCCGCCATCTATTCGACCGTTCGCTAATTGTTTCATAATCACAACGTAGAAAAATGTTTTTGTCTTTTTTCATAGTATTTAATAACTGTATGCGTTCATTGGTGCATTAGTTTTTATTCCTACGCATCACATTTAGCATAGGATCATAATCGTCTTAAGGATCGTCAAGGTACAGTTAAAACACATGCTTCCAGATAAAGATGCGTACGATCCAATGCGTCTGCTCGACTTGAGTAATACCTTTTTATTTAATTGTCCGCTTTCCTCAATATATATATACCTCGTTAACATATATATATACATATATATATACATATGTATATATATATATATATATATATATATATATATATATAGAGAGAGAGAGAGAGAGAATCAGAATATTTCTAACTTTCGACGGTCTGTTATAGGTGGCTATAAAAATAATAGATAAAACGAAATTGAACGAGGAGAACTTGGCAAAAATATTCCGGGAGGTACACATAATGAAGAGGTTGAGGCATCCGCATATTATCAGACTATACCAAGTGATGGAAACGGAAAAGATGATATATTTAGTAACGGAATATGCTCCGGGAGGTGAAATATTTGATCATCTCGTAAGGAATGGAAGAATGCCGGAGCCAGAAGCCAGAAGAATATTTCGTCAAATTGTTCTTGCTGTCCGTTATCTACACCAACAAAGAGTGGTACATCGAGATCTTAAGGTTGGTATATGTCTTCTTTCATATCACACACACACACACACATCTTGTCCAAGTGAGAAAGTTAGCTTGGGCAGTGCTCCGTCGGTAATCTGTAATTTTACCTATTTCAGGCTGAGAATTTGTTACTTGATGCAGACAATAATATTAAACTCGCCGATTTTGGATTCAGCAATGAATATACTCCGGGTGTACCGTTGAACACTTGGTGTGGATCGCCCCCTTACGCGGCCCCAGAAATTTTCGAGGGAAAACATTACGACGGGCCGCGTGCCGACGTATGGGTACGGTTGTTTTACCCGTAAAACCGTTTGGGAAAGAAATGATCAATATTATTAATACATTTTCGTAATATAAACTACGATATATGCTTTCGTTTAGAGCCTCGGCGTTGTCCTGTATGTGTTAGTGTGCGGTGCATTACCATTCGACGGTCCTACGATGCAATTATTACGCTCCGTCGTTATCTCAGGAAAATTCAGAATTCCCTTTTTCATGTCAGCAGGTATTTACCTTGTAGCCGCGTTAAATCGATCATTAGAAAGATTATATAATTAACGCAAAGCGAGCTATTAAATTTTATCTTTATTGCAGATTGCGAAAAATTAATTAGGCATATGCTGGTGGTAGAACCGGAAAGACGTTTGAGCATTTCCCAAATTTTAGCTCACTCTTGGATGGGTGGCGATGGTTTAACGGAACCGGAACCCGGAGGGTATACAGGGATCTCGATATATTTGAGAATGTTACAAATTTAAAGAAATCTCATATCTCTTGAACCTCTATTTCAGGTGCACTCCTGAAACGGCCGTTCCACTCCAATTGAATCAATTAGTTATAGAAAATATGCTTAGATTACCTGGGCTTAGTGCTGACACATTGTTAAAAGCGATTCAAGGAAATGCGTTCGATCATGTCTCAGCGATATATAATTTATTAGTCGATCGATTGGAACCGACGATGTCTGCCTTACCTACCATACAAAATATTCCAGGGGATTATATGCCCGATGGCGCGCATCAATTGGAAAAGGTAGCTTTTACCTAAAGGTAGCCTTTATCGATCGCATCCAAATTCTCGATCTTTGGGACGGTTATCTTAATATTTCTTTTTTTCTTTTTTTCTCTTTTTTTCTCTTTTCTTTCTCTTCACCAATCAATCCTTAAAGATAACGAATCAATCAAACAATAATCTTTTCGATTGGTACTTTTTCCCTATAATAGTTCGGTGAAGCAGAGGCAGAAAGCGAAGAGAGAAGCGGTCTTCAATTATCACCCGATACGCCATATCATGCGACCCGAAGGCACACAGTAGGACCCGGTGACACGACGCATCAGCCACCAACGTCATATCCGTACGCATATAATCATACTCCGGGATATCATACGTTGCGGCCCCTTCCAATATTACAATTCAATAACGACCCCCAAGTTTTGCCGCATACAAATTTACCATTGAATCTACCGCTGGTTCAACACCAACCACCTCAGAATTTTCAAATCAAGGATCAACATTTATTAAAGCCACCACCCGTAATGGGCGCCAGTAAGTGAATTTCTATTATCTATCAATTATTGATACAAGTAATATTTTATAACGTGTAATTATTTTACATTACTCCTATATAGCAGGAAGCTTTGGACGAAGAGCCTCCGACGGAGGGGCCAATCTCCATGTTTTTTATCAACAGCACGGTAGTGGTACTAGCGGCGGCAGCGGCAGCGGCAGCGCCGGCGGCGGGGGCGGTGGGGGAGGCGGCAGCGCCGGTGAGAACGGTGGATGGAGTCAACCTGGTAGCCGTGAACACTTGCAGCCTGTAAGAGAAAGTGTTATATTTGAAAAGATGTTGCGGCCATGTTAGAAATAAATGGAGAAATACATTTCTTCTTGCTACATCTTTTGCTACAGCTTATGTCTCGCTTATGCGCCTTCCTAGGGATTATTAAATTTTTATCTTAAATATCTTTTCATAGTTACAACCTGGGAGCCCGTCATTGGTACAATGTGCGCAAACGTCGACGGTTACCGTCGGTGGTACTGGAAACGGAGATGGTAATGGGACCGGTGGTAATGCAAGCGGAACTGGTACGAGCGATAGAAGACGACGAAGTGGGTTAACTGCCGTCATGCAAAGACCAGGTAGAAATAATTAATATTATTTGTATTTGTGTATTTGCGCCGCGTGGCGCATTATATAGTAGCACGGTGTATAAAAAATGCACGAACGCGCACGCACATACATGATATGAAAGTATTATGGATACTTTTTATTGAATTATCCTTATCAGATACGCATATGTGTATACTGACGAATCTACGACGACCTATCGAACAATTATTATTTATGGACGGAGACTTGCCTCCTGACACGTACACATGATTTATGCAACGATTGTAATATAATACAATTGTAAGAACAATTGTTCCACAGTAATACCTATTTATGTATCTCGAGTAAGCTATTCAAGCGCATACCTTCTATGTACGTTACACGTGCATAATGCGTGGAAATTATTAGTTGACAGTCCAAGAGCTTTTAACATACGAGAAATTACGAGAAAGTTCTTTATACTTGGAGCTTCCTTCCAGTTGCTGGTTTTTTCTTTTTCTCTTTTTCTTTTCCCGCCCCCTACCTATATCACGTCTTTTTTATATATCTACATGTATATGTATATGTATATATCGATTAATTTTAAGGGGCCTTTTCTTTTCTTTTCTTTTTTTTTCTCTTTTTAATTCTCTTAATTTAGTATTTATGACAATTTGATTTCATTTGATTTCTTTTTAATTTTGCATGGTTTGTTTTTATTGTGTCAACTGCACGGCCACATCTCGTTGGTTGGTAATATGCATGTAGTTATAAATCCGGAACTGGTTATGGAGGTGGAAGCTAGGATGAACAGAGCTTACCTGCCGTCACGATTATTACCGAGTCATCTTAGAGGCCCGACGCTTCCACACCACAGGAAAACTTCGTTGTATCACGCTAGTGCTGGTAATTTTTGCACTTTTGTTTTATTTTTGGATTTTTATGTTTTCTTTCTGTAGTTGCAGTCAACAGTGGACATGTTGTATAACTAAGGCTCTATGTTTTAATGACACGCGCGCGCGCGCGCACACTTGTTTATAAGGAAAAAGTCACTTGCCTTTTGTCGTTCTTTCACATTGACATACATACATGTGGTATTATTATCTTTTTATGTGTAACTCTATAAGATCGTTTAGATAAATTTTGGCCCATATATTTTGATAGGAAGTAGAGATTCGTATAAAGAGCCAAGCAGTCACGTCGCAACGGAGAGATACTCGCCGGTCCGTCGTGCCTCGGAAGGATCAGGTCCTCCGGGTCCTGGTATACAAGCGCTTCAACAAGAGTACCAACAGTTGCAGAGGTTAGCGTCACCTTCGCACAGTCCGGCTAGTATACCAGGGTCTCCGGTTCACGAAAGAGGCGTAGCAGCCATTACGCAAGGTATGCTCTTTATATTTAACGTTTGCAACCTATCATTGATATTTTTATGAAATATAATGATATATTTCATAGGTTTGAGCGGTTTGACGACTGCACCCGTACAAGGTAGTATAGTGCACGGTACTCCTGCGCAATCACCGGCCACGCCATTAGATTTAAGTCCCTTAAGACATCATAGATCACCGGCTACAACGCCTGTCAGTTATTCGCCTAGCAATAGTCCTGCTTTGGATATGATTCAAGAAGAGCATCCTGTAGAAATACCACGAGTAAGTAGCTTGGAAATAATCAAACAAATCCATAGCATGATTCTATCGATATATAAGAAGATAACTGTTTGGTTTAGATCGATTGATCAAATGTCTCTCTGGGGATTAGAATGCTTAAGTAAAAGAGATACGTAAATTCTACGTACATGCATGCATACTCACGTGCGCGTATGCGTGGATGCGCGCCCGCTAAAGAAAGTTTGTAGCGGGAGAAGAAAGAAACGAAAAAGAAAAAGAAACAAAAAAAAAAAAAAAAAGAAAAGAAAAAAAAAGAAAAGAAAAAAAAAGAAAAGAAAAACCAAAAAGTTGTGTGCGCCCTGCGAAGCAGTGTTCGAAACCTCTGTTATAGGTACCGCCACAAATTTCAGTGACAGACGTTCTTGGAGGGCAAGTGACATTGATCAATTGTTCACCGTCTCCGTCTCCATCGCCAGATTCGCTCGAAGACGCATTGCCGCATTATAGCACTCTGCCGAGTTTTATCATTTCAGAACCGTGCGATCCCTCGAGACCTAGTATAACGCGTGGTATCGGTAGGCCACACAATACAGCAATACCCGCCGAAGTAGAGGTCACTCTTTCGGACGAATCGAGTAGATTAAATTCCGAAGCCATATTGGGCCGTGTTAAAGAGATCATAGACGCTAGAGCTCCGCCAAAAGGTTTTATCTTTTCGAGAGAGGAGGTCGAAGGTGGTGGATTGAGTTTAGAATATCCCGGTGGTGTTCAAATCGAACTTAGAGTCTGCGAATCCGAAGAGAGAGAAGTAAAGGGGATCAAAATGCGAAGAATTAGCGGGGACCAAGTACAATATAGCCAGCTTTGTCAGCAGTTAATTTCTTGCATCACTGTTTGACGGCAACCAGCTCATATCGTCTTGACGCTTTTTTTTTTATGTATTATAATACATTCCTGGTGCCAGATACACCACTCCATACAGTATTGCGCGTGCATGCTGCATATGAGCCAACACGGTACTTGAAAAGTATCGCGGCTTATATTATAACATTTGTACGTCTAACGCTTATTATACTTTGATCCTTTTTTTGTCTATTTTTCTTCTCGTTCATCGTTTCTTTGGCGTACGCAATGGTTACGTTCGGTGTCATTGATTTGTACATAACATGGAAGGATGCGTCGAAGGTCGAATTTGTTTGAAAATGGTCATACCGCTATGTATCTGTTGTCGCAGATAGGATCATTTTTTCTCCTTCTCTTCTCTTCTCTTCTCTTCTTCCTTTTTTATTTTAATCTACTTTTTCCTGGTTATATCTCCTGGTTATTTCTAAGAAAGCTGAGTATTAGACAAGAAGCTTACAAGAGATGTAAAGGAATTTCAATGAAAGTCTAATCGCTGATATGTATGTACATCACACGCAGAGAGAGACAGACAGTAGACAGACATGCGCGCGCACTCATACACAAACCATTCCTTTCGGTAGAGAATGTATCGATCGATGTTGAAAATGTGTATAGGTAGTTAGTGTATAATTTACTGCGCCAATTTTATAAACACTAGCGATCTCCTTTTGGTTGAAAAGAAGAAAAAAAGAGAGCGAAAAAGCAAGCCGTTTGTTGTTATCCAAGAAAAAGAAAGATAAATGGAAACTTCATCGTACGCGGCCGGTTAATACTCTTTTCGATCGTTCTCGTAACAACGAGAGAATTTGTATAACGAAGCTCTTCCTCGTGCGTCGCCCGTTGGAACTAACAACGAGCCCTTCTTTTAATATCAATCACTGATATTAACTCGAAGATATCGTGAAAAAAAATTACAGAAAAAACAAAAGAAAGAAAAGAAAAAGTATTGGTCCTTCGACGCATTGTACCTGTTGGAT
This sequence comes from Vespa crabro, assembly GCF_910589235.1. Taxonomy (NCBI): domain Eukaryota; kingdom Metazoa; phylum Arthropoda; class Insecta; order Hymenoptera; family Vespidae; genus Vespa; species Vespa crabro. The sequence goes on along the minus strand of NC_060955.1, from coordinate 24,377,807 downwards.
GGACAGACATCGGTCTGCCATTAGCGCGTATCACTACGCGATCCTTGTAGGTAAACGCAAAACCCCCTCCCCTCCCCGCCCCTGTAAATCTTTCTTTTGATCCGTGAAAACGTATCTTTTACGGTTTGAGAACCATGCAGACTGAGTTATGAGTGTTTTTCTTTTCTCTCTTTCTCTCTCTCTCTCTCTCTCTCTCTCTCTCTCTCTCCCCCCCCTTCCCCCGTTCCTCCCTCTTTGTTCTTTTTAGAAAAAAAAAGTCAGACGATGTAACATTTGATTGCGACGATTTATACGAGAATTCGATTCAGTGCTCGTCGGAAGGACGCGTTTGCGTATCTTTACGGTGAATACATATTCTCTTTCTCCTTTCAACGCTTTAATGTAAATCATTTATGTATCCGCGAAGGTGGAGGAGAAGAGAGATACAGAAAGCTTGAAAGAGAATATACTTTTAGTTACATGTTAGCGTATATAAATGCAAAAAAAAAGGCTGTACATTGTCACTAGAATATCGAAAGAATAGAATTATTTAAATTATTTATGTCCAAAGATCGATTTCTCCCGTGATACAGGCATCTGCCGTTGGAAGAAACGAAGAAACGATGCGACATGAGGGAGAAAAACTTAAAGAAGAACGCAGAGAATTGGAAGAAAGAAAAATCAAGAAAATAACAGAGAAGACATTGTTTTTTTATTATATATGGATATATAATACATACGTGGAGAAATGTTGTGCGTCAATGCTCGAAGAGCGTTCGATGGTACGTTTCTCAAGTCGCGGCTACAATCGGCTGATCCTAATAAATTTGAAATAGATTTAAATTTATCGATATTAGCTTATTTTTGCTTGGCCAGGTGCGAGATGCGCGCGCAAAGAAAAATTCTTTTCTTTAATTTTCTATTTTGTTAATTCGAACGTAGAGACAATTTCTTTTTGTTTTTCTTCGATACACAAGCATGAATTATTAATTTTGCTTGAATCAATTGCGCGTCTCCGATAGAAACGGAGCAGATATTTACTCTTTGCGGATCAATCTGTTGGCCGACGATTGACAGTTACGAAAAGGAACAGCTTCGAGACAGAGAATAACTAGCTATTAGAAAGTAGACTTTCTTGGCGTTGCAAGCATTTTATGACATCATCTTCATCGTCGTCGTCGTCGTCGTCATCGTCGTCGTCGTCGTCGTCGTCGTCGTCGTCGTCATAAATGGAGAGAATCATATCGAGGATCGAGGGAAAAGGGAAAAGGGGTCTTGATCGGAAAGCGGACAAAACTGAGGAAAAGAAGAAAATGTTACGAAAGTTGTCGTAACTAAAAAAAAAAAAAAAAAGAAAAAAAAAAGAAAAAGAAAAAAGAGAAAAAACAAAAAGGGAAAAAGATATTTGAACTAGATTGATTTTTAAGACGATTCGTTCCTTTTCATGTATTATTGTCGTACTGCTTTATCGCGAATCTTTTTTTCTTTTTTTCTTTTTTTTTTTCTTTCAAGTAAAGATAAAGATTTTAAAGTCGAAGAAAGGTTCGTATATAGATATGTATATATACGTATATTGAAATGTCACTTTTATTTTGCATATTATGTCTCCATTATTTTGCGTAGATATGTTTTGCATATTTCGTTTGACGGACATTTGCACGAATATACCACATATGTCGTGCATATGTGACAGCGTATTTTTATTTTCGACATAATATGTCACCAATTTCTCCTCGCTATCATCATTTGTATATAATTAAATAGGCATATCTCTAAACATTCGTAATCTAATCGTCAGACATAAAATACATACATATATATCTACAAGTATGTACTATATTTGATCATTTTCACAGCGATCGTAGAGCTACGAAAATTCGATTCGACGGTCTTCCTTTGAGGGGAGGGCGGGGGGCGACAAATAAATAAGAAAGGAAAGAAGAAAGATAAGAGAGAAACGAATGAAACGAAATTATTATGTCAAATGATACAGAATTTACTAATACGTACGATGTTACAGAGTCAATCGATATATCATATTTTCTATATTTGACGCGTACAAGACGGAAAAAGAAAGAAATAAAGAAGGAAAGAAAGAAGGAAAGGAAAAAAAGATAGACAAGAGACATTTGCGTGGGTACATATTGTAGATAGGTGTACTACTCGAAAGTGTTTTCAGCTAGCTCGTCGAACTTGTTTTCGTAAACGTAAAAGTATCGCGTCAAAAGTACTCGCGTATTTAAAATTATCCTCTTAGCCGCTATCGATGTAAGATATCTGAATTTTTGTCGTATCTCGATCAATTTGATTTTGCTCTATCGCGATTGTTGTTCCTTTTTAAACGGTGTTTTATCGTATTTATATATACATATATATGTATATGGAAATTCGATGCCCGATGCGAGAGAGGATGAACCTTATTATTGTATATACACACACACACACACACACACACACACACACACACACACACACACGTGCACGCACGCACGCACGCACGCACGCACACACATGTATATGTACATGTATATTTATATAGCTGTATAAATACATATATGCGAGGATGCGTCTGGATGTCGTCATAAGAAAGGAGAGAATCATTTGTAATGTACATTATGAATATTACTATGCGGATAGGTTTACAAGATAGTATTTTCTGTTGTCAATTCTTCAACTAAGACTGTGATTTTTAAATATACTAATAATAGAATATAAAGTATAATATACCCATTGGAGTTGATTATTATTATTACTACTACTACTACTACTACTACTGCTACTACTATTATTATTATCATTATTGCTTTCGCTGCTATTATTATTATTATTCTATTATTCTTATTATCAAAGTCAGATATAAGAATAAATTTCAAATTCGTGCGCGATTTGGACTTGTATGAACTTGGACGACTGACTCGATCCTTTTTTCCTCGACGAAAACTGAAAGGACCGAAAGGCGAAAATCCTGGGAAACGGAAATGGAAGGAATGTTCTTATTGCGTGAAAACTGATTTTCTTGTTTTATTTTTTTAAAAGGAAAGTTGGTAAGAGCACAGATAAAAATAGATAAACGTCTACGTTACGTCGTAGTAAGAAAAGAAATGAAAAGGAAGAAAAAAACGGATGTGACGTAAGAAGGCGAGACGGGGAAAGTTTCTATCAGCAAAAGTCGTGTTTATTTTCTCGCACATAGATATTAATTTCGGAGCTTCGTTAATATCGATATAAGGTGCCTATGATTGGATCTCTAACGCGTTCCTTATATCGTTGAGTATAAAGTCTAAAGTTTGAACGAAGCGCGTTTCGCGATGCAAAAGAAACGAGATGCAAGAGAGAACGATGGAAAGAGAACTTCGACGATTCGTTAACATTGATTGTTATGGCACATGAGAAAACTTTAATCTATAACGTGTGATACGCGATCGCACACGCTTTTAGAAATATCAATTGCCGATCTATTCCTACTCTCGATCGTTTTCTCTCTCCCTCTCTGGCAGCCGTCGATAACATTGTATCGAAGGAGATGTGTATATATATATATATATATATATACACGTATATATATATATGTATATACATATATCGTCTGCATATACTTGGAGTAAAGTTGGAAAAATTCTTTTTCGTAACAAGGAATCTCTCTTCGCGATCATGAAAGGTTAATGGGCCGTTAACGTCAACCGAGCAGAACGTTTGTCTCTCGTTTATTAATCGTTCGTATCGATTCGAAAACGATCGGGCGCGTAAAAGTGAATAATCCTTAATGAATGCATTTCGATTCGAAGAAATTCGATTTGGCACGAAGAAATGAGCTTCCTTTTTCCCTCGGCTGTTTTTTCTTTCTTTTTTTTCTTCTTGCCATTTGTTTTTTTTCCTTTTTTCTATTTTATGAAATATCATTGTAATACCCTACAACGTAAGAAATATCGTAAGAAATATCCGACGAATTATTAATTCTCCTTTCCTTTTATCTTCCTAATGGAAGAAACGTTCGACGTATCTTCGAAATCGTTGCAATTCCTTTTTCTCGCTGTACCGTTGGACTCGATCTTACCGTTCACCGTCGTCACACTTCTCTTCTTTCGATCGGACTCATAGGCCATCTTGTAAAAGTCCGAGAAAAGGAAATAGAAGAATATTGCATTTGGAAGGGTTAAAATGACGGACCACCTTGGGTAACCGCAGTCGTATAGGAGTAACTGGGAATTGTGCAAGAACGCCAAGCAGAATTGTCCCTGCGAATTATCATCGATTCGTAAATTTCATCATTTCCAACGTCGTCTCGGTCGTAGATCTTTTATCAATTACCTACCATTTGCAACGTCGTTATGTACTTCTTCCACCATAAATACTTTTGATATTGAGGCAATAATGCGGCTAGCAAATAATACGTGTACATCACGATGTGGACGAAGCTATTGATGAGACCTTGGAAAAAGCAACGGTCAATTGTAGCGGCGAATCGTAGGTAACGTTCATTTTCCTTCTTTTTTTCTCTCTTTCTTCTTGTGTGTGTGTGTGTGTGTGTGTGTGTGTTTGTTTGTTTTTTTTCCCCTGTAAAAAACTTTTGTACCTACCTATGAAAGTACCATGACCTCCAGGATAATATTTCGTTGCACCCCAGGCGACCATAGGCATCACGGTGTGATGATAGACGTGGAGGAACGTAACTTGCTTCTCCTTTTTTCGTAAAACGAAAAAGACCGTGTCGAGAAGCTCCGTCAGTTTAGCGAGAAAATAAATGTGAACGGTTCGTGCGATCTGAAATTGTTAAAATTGGAAAAGAAATAAAGAAAGAGGGAAAAGAAGAGAGAAAAAGAATCGTGTTAGGAGTTATACGCCTTAGAAGGAAATAAAATTCTATAACGTACTCTGAGGGCATCCGGTGATTCCGAAAAATCTACGGGCTCGCATTTGAAGCTATATTTCGTTAACCAGGCAGAGTTGAGTCCTTCGATAAAGATCCAAGTGCTGAGTAAGACCTGTATGAGATTATACATGACTAGAATGTTCTTCATTTGGAACGGTTTCCTATGTTCCATGTACTTAGGACCCCAGGAATGGATGAAGTAGTGATAACCGATAAGGATACTGACGCCTGGCACCGGTGAAGACACGAGGAACCAATTCCGTGTTCGGGGATCTACGATTATTACGTACGGTATGTATAATAATCAAGGTAGGTACGCAGCATAGAAATGACTGTCATTTGATCGTCGAGCCTTACCCGAGAGATCGTGAAAAATAAAGTGCCAGAATCGGACCAACGAATTGTCATAGATGTTGGCCATTTTGTCGATCGGTGGTACGCCGGTGATATTCATTTGGAGGATTAGCTGGAATCAAGAGAAGAAAAGATATGATCGCTCTTTGCATGAGAGAAAGGCTTTGTTGTTCCTCGTCGAAATGATACACATTCAGTAGCAGCAGCAGCAGCAGCAGCAGCAGCAGGTGTGGACGGAAATGCGCGAGCCCCTTTCCTACCGACTTTAATCGATCCTGACCTAGCGTGCTTGCGTAGCCTGGCTCGACTATATCGGCTTACGCTGGCCGTGGAGCCGTTTTTCTAATTGGATCGAACTCGAGAAGTAAAGGGATGGTGGGAGAGTGGGGAAAGAGAGAGAGAGAGGCAGGGAACGGTCTTACGAAAGTCTAAGGACGAAGAAATCGCCGTTTTCCGGAAAAGAAACTTGTTCGGTTCCGATCGGACACACGCGAGACGAACTCGCGCCATCGAATTCGGCATCATTTGAATTCGTCAGAATACGACAGAAAGAGAATCAGCAACGAAGCACGGTGAAGCGCACGATAATGACTGCGATTGCGTCTTACTACATGCATTTACGACATGCACATGTTTTCCTCGAACGTATTGATATCGATTAAATAAATCCCTTTGATTTTCTCATTCTATTGGAATTTCGTGAAATTATTAAAATTCGTTTTGAACGTCATTGACCGATCGAGATGGAGAGAGAGAGAGAGAGAGAGAGAGAGAGAGAGAGAGAGAGAGGGACAGACGATCCTCTATCGATTAAAAAAATAAGAGAACAAATGTATGCCAACGTATAGATAATTATAACGGCGTCTTTGTCTTCCGCTGTTGGTCGCGCTTTTCCATGTCAGTTGGTACCCTGGAGGCAGGAATACCGGTTCGCAAGTAAGTCAGTCATGCGAATATATACATACGCCGAAGCAATGCGTCCGTGTTTACGGGGTCACCGACCGTCGCGTCTGGTTTGCTTCTTCTTTCTTTATTTTTTCCCAACTCGTTCAACCCTTTTCCTTTGCAATTCGAACGGCAGAGAGAGAGAGAGAGAGAGAGAGAGAGAGAGAGAGAGAGAGAGCAAAGCTTTTTCCTTTTCGTCTATCGATTTTCGAACGATCGTTAGGACGCGTTTGAATCGTGGCGCGTCATCACCTCGCGACGTCCCCCAACTCCGACGATGTCATAACAAAACAATAACAAAGATTTCACATTCCAGGCAAGTTATATAAAATTGGACGGATTGGGCCGAGTATGCGTTCACGCACAGGCGTACAAAGAGTCGATGGAATTTTCTTCGTGGATGGAATCTGGACGAGTCGCTAAGGAAATGGATGAGAGACTGTCACCGGAACGATGTTCTCCGTGTATGGGAAATAATGGGAACGAGTCCATCCGTCTCGGTTCGAGTTGCGACCATGCGATGACACTTGTGTCGTTACATTGATTTCCCGCCACGCTTTCTTCCTTCCGAGCCTTTCTTTCCTTCTCGTCGCGAATGAATTTCGTGCCTGTTTCACGGATTTTCATCGGATTCCTATCAATCGAGCTTGCTAATATCATCGAGATAGCGATCGCAAAAAGTGCACGTTGTTCCTCTGTCACTCTAATGCGGCTTTCGATCCGCGCGTAAGCACGGCGCGCGATACTATCTTGCCTTTCTCTCTCTCTCTCTCGCCACCCCTACCTCCCCCCCATAATCCCCGCCCCGAGATGTCTGAGAATAAGGATTACGGTATTATTATGGGACCGGTGAGTTCGGTGCGCGGCTCGTAATTTCCGCATGCCGTAACTCGCTCGAACCGTTTCCGCAAATAGATTTTCCTCGATGTAACTCGAAGAGAGACAGGTTCGCGCGGATGAGAAAGCAACGCTTTTATATTCGTCAGCTCTCGTTTTTCTTTCTTCTTTTCTCTCTCCCTCGTTTCCTTCTTAATCCTCGCTATACAGTAATTAATCCTTTTTCGTCTCTAAGTGATATCGATAGGCAGGCACATGTATTTTCGAGAAATAATTTCACGCCAAAGAACGGAGAAAATCATTTCGGGCGAATAATCAGAACGGCCGTAAGAGGAAGAAATTTTGCAAATTCGTAATAAGCGGATTTGTCCGTGGATCTTACCGTGAAAATGAATCGAGCCCGGCCGTGTCAAGTGGTACGAGTCAACGAGGCACCGGCTGGCTGGCAGAATCAAAGGAACGCGCAGACGGTGAAGATCTCTCTCTCTCTCTCTCTCTCTCTCTCTCTCTCTCTCTACCTTTTTCGATTCTCCTATTTTCCTTTTCCAAAAGTGCTCGAGGATATTTGGCGAGTACGCGAAGTGCGATCGATTAAGATCTATTCGAAAAAAAAGGCAAAAGAAGAAAAATGAAATGGCGAATAGCAAGGGTATAGAAAAGATCGAGGCGTTCGAACCGGTGTTTACGTACAACTGTCCGACCGATCGTAAAGTAAACTCGAAAGACGCGCTCGCGCACGCGACCTGTTATACCGTCTTGCGTATAAGTCGAAGAAGTGGGGTATACAACTGCAATTAGATTAAACTTACGTCTCCCTTCTCTTCCCGTGTATCTACGTATGTACGTTCCTACCTACTCATACCGCAACGATTGCTCTCTCTCTCTCCCCCCCCCCTCCCCCTTCACCAGAATGAAAGTTCTCGTTGGAAAGGTAGGAGAAGCGTTGAAACTTTCGTCCGATTTGTTTTCATTTTATTTTTTTTTTCCTTTTTTTTTTTTTTCTATTTGGCAAGTAGTACGATGGAAGAAGCCGGTGATTACGTCAAGAGAGCGGAGAAGAAGTATAAAAGTTGTATAATCGCGTACATCGTTCGCATTTACCGTTCAATTCATTATTTCGGATTTGCGTGTCATTATCGGAATCTTACCGATGATGATAGAATCGATTTCATTGCGATGGTGTCGACGTTATTGATCGTTGCGTCATTAAATGGAAATTGAATAAATAAAGCACTTATGCATTTCGTTTACATATCTTTCATTCTTCTTTATATTTATATACGTCATTCGACTCAAGCCGCGGCTACTCGCGAACGAGTATGCAAAGAATTGTTTATTATTTCATTCAATAACATTAGAAATAATGATACTTTGTTTCTCAATCGTTGTAAAAGTTACGAGGGGACACGGCCTGTTATCCATCGACATTTCTCGGTACCTATAGTCGAGAGATTTGATCAACTTGTAAAAAGCTTGAGAGCTAGATGCATAAAAGGGTAAAACCTAAGGCAAAGGTAAACCTGTTCTGGTTAAAAGAGAAAAGAAGTCGCGACAATTTATACGATGTATTTTTATTAATATAATTAATAAGGAATGCAAGTAATGCGAGCGACACAAAAGGTTCGTATGTAAAGTCGAAATATTTTAATAGCCTTTAATAAAGTCAGGAAGTCGACGTCAACGGGAAATAAAATTGTTATCGGTTGTATACATGCTTGTATATACACACATGTGTCGAAAATTCGAATGAGAATAAAGTTAATTACATTGTTTCAAGTAATTCGATGTCGATCGACGAACAAAATAGAATCGTCGTGAGAGGACATTGAGTTACATACATCGACGTATGTGTTGTTTATATCGTGGAATCGAATTAATTATTTCGTTGAAATTGTCCGAAGTAAAAAATATAATAAAAAAGCATTCGCTCTTTTTTATTACGTACGACGAGCAAATAATTTATGAGAAGATAAGAAAGACAATCAAAAAAATCGTTTCCGTTTTTTCTATTTAATAATTACAGGTGTTTAACAGACTTCATCGCCATAATAATTATACACACACGTGTGTCGAAAATTCGAATGAGAATAAATCTAATTACGTTATTTCATGTAATTCGATGTCGTTCGACGAACGAAATAGGATCCTCGTGAAAGGACGTTGATGCACATAGACTGACGTATTTGTTGTTTATACCGTGGAATCGAATTAACATCGAATTAATTATTTCATTGAAACTGTACGAAGTAAAAAATATAATAACGAAGCATTCGCTCTTTTTTACTTCGTACAACGAGCAAATAAGTTATGAGAAGATAGGAGAGGCAATCAAAAAAATCGTTTTCGTTTTTTCGACTTAATAATCACAGGTGTTCAACAGTCTTAATCGCCATTATAATAAATGACAACGGATTGTAAAAAGATACGAGAAAAATGAAAGTACGAGTGAATATTTCAATCTTCTTTCTCGTATGCGTCGTACGATGATCGTACACGTGCGAGGACGACTAACTTGTTTAGGCGTATGTGTGTGTCCGTGCAGGATGGTGTAACGAACGATAAGAACGATAATGTAGAAAATGAAACGGTCAATCTCCTTCGCATAGGATCGTAACGATTGTTGCGTAAATGCTTTTAGATTTCGCCGCGTTGCTTACGGTGGATTACGGTGCCGAGAGTAAGTAATAAAGGGTCTCGTGGAACCGTAATTGCGTACGAAACGGAACGGATCATCGAAATAAATCTCAATCAGCAAGAAATATGTCAAGGCGAACGGCTCCGCGCTTCGAGCCCCGTCTTCCGTAACGTCCCTTAGGACACTTCAGACTTCAGCTAACGACAGGATCGAGAATAATTAGAAATGAAATGAAAATAGAGCTCCCGGGATTTTGCGTGCAGGACGCAAGAGCGCTCCTAACAATTCCCGTGACGAAGCATTTTACGCGAAGCAGGTCCACTTACTTGCCTCTACGTATGTCGCAATATGCATGCGAGATGCATTCAGAGAAAAACAAATATTCTCTGAGACTTTGTAAGCGATTCCCTTCGATTCCTCCTATTTCTTGCGCCATCCTCTCTCTTTGCCAAGTCCGTGCAATTAATTAATCTTCTCTTGACGCCTAACTCTTCAACGCCCCGGAAACTTTATTTTCCTTTCTTTCAAAAAAATCCCGTTTCACATAAAGACAACTTGTATTTTTAGCAATGGCCCCAATTATCTACGTATATATATATATATATATATATATATATATATATATATATATATATATATATATATATATATATATATTCGGTCTGGATTCCTACGAAGAGGAAAGGGAAAGGGATATTTTAATAAAACGTATTAAACCGAACGAAGGTTCTTTTGAAAATATGGACGATATATATGGTGTAACGAAATTTATTTAATGAATTATCGGAACTGAAAAGAAAAAGCGCGTCCTACGGGCTCTGACGCTCTGACGTTTAAATCGTTAAATCGGATAAAGTCTCTCTCCAGCGAGAGTGAGAAGACAAAGGTAAGAAAAGCTAAGAAACGGTTCGCTTAATTTTTGTATTGTCGTCATGCATCGTCGTCATGCATCGTCGTCAGCTGCCTTTGGAATTTCTTCGTCGGTTCGTGCACGCGGGCGCGCAATATCCGTTGGCCGAAGGCATACAATGACAGCGCGCAACGCCGATGTAGAAATGATAATGTCAAAAAGTCAAGGTTCACGGCTGGCTTCTTTTACATATGAAATTTATAAAGGAACGTGACGAATTACTACTACGCGGAATGCAACTGTCGAATCGGGGCAGGACGGGGGAAGAAAGTAGGAAAAAAAAAAGAGAAAAAAGGAGAAGGAATATTTCTCTCTGTGTTTCTACTCATAAATCATAGTCCTGGAAAAGTTCCTTTACGTGCGTCTGGATGGACGTTCAGATAATCCGTGAACTTGACAAAGTCCGATTTTGATGCCGATAATCACCGTACGATTCGATATAATTGCACGCGTCCTTCCCTATATATCGACAATTTACGATCGACGGATCGTAAAAAGAAATTCGAAATGTTTAGATCGGCCGATTTAAATTAAAATGGCCATCGATAAGGCTTATCCAAGGACTATGGGGATAAATCTTATCGGGGATACGATTGTTTGGTTATTAAAAAATTATCCTAGTTAAATGAAGAACGTACATGCTTCCTAAAGATTCCTATCGGTCGATCGGTTATTCGGCATAGAATACTTTTTCATTTGATCCCAACTCCTCTAGCAATAACTCTTTCGTATAAAAAGGCCGCTTTATTAGACGATCGCGATAGCCGTCGTAAGATGTTCGTATACATTTAGAATTGTTTTTGAGCTCGTTTGAAAATAGACGAGAAAAAATGGAGAGAAAAATAGAGAGTACTAACATAACATCAACTAATGTAATAATAATCTCGTTTAGATCGAGAGAATAGAAATAATAAGGTCGAGTAACGTGCAAAGTTTCTGGGCACAAGTTATCACCGGTTGTTCGCCTTCAGGGGCTCGTCTCACGAATCGACTCGCCCTCGAATATCTTTGGACGAGCGTCCCAATTTACGTCCGTACAATTACGTAAGCGTTAGGTACGTACCTTCGCGATTACCTCTCTATTATTCCTTTCTCGATCGATCTTGCGACCTTCGACGACGTTTCTTTTAATTTATCTAAATGGAAGCAACGTTTACGGGATAATTTATATGCACGCGTTTACGCAATCTCTCTATAGGGAATTTCCACGTTCATTGACGCTTGCGCGATAATGATTTGCCAGCAAAAAGAAATCTACCTTTATGAAAAGAAACGTGGCCGAGATTGTGACGTCCAAAGATCATCTCTTTATTTCTCGATAAAGAATATATATATATATACCCTCCTCCGTTTTCTTTTTTCCCTTTTTTTCCCTATTTTCTTCTTCAAGTTTTGATTTTACGCGCGATTATTCATTAAGTATACTTAGTTTCCTTTGTTGTTTTTTTTTTTCTTTTTTTTTTTTTCTTTTTTTCTTTTTTACTCCGAATAGAATAATAAATAAAATGATTCCATTCGGGTAAATATATTTTTTCGTTGTAAGGTAGTATTGAGGAACAATTATGACACGACAACTCAAGACTCGATAAAATATTATAATTATATACTTTTTAACAAACAAGAAAACAGTTTCACGTATTATTTTCTTGTCTGTGACGCGTCTTGTTACTTCATCGCAAGAATAAACATTGAAAAGTAATGCGTATAAACGATCGATTAATGAGCAATAATTACGATTAATGCATATCGCGTCCACCACTCTTTGATCTTCATTTTTCCCATTGAACCATGTCTCGCGGAAAATCACCGTAAGAAGATAGGTGAAAATAAGCATACGGCTTAGATAGATCAGATATTTTTTCGTGCGAACTAATAATAGCCCTGTGGGGAAACGTTTAGTCGATTTAATTATTTCTCCTTTGATCTTTATATCTTCAGGACACCTTCGACGATAACTTTAAATTTATCTACTTAACGTATAATAGATCGAGAAAGTGAGCTGCGCGAAATTCCTCTAAGTTACGATCCCTAAGTTCCTGTAAGTTACGATCGTTAGGTGAAGATATCAATGGAGTTCGAGCAACTTGAATTTTGTCTTTTTTTTACTTCACTTTATCTCGAGTCCTCACAGCTACTTCAATAATACCTTTATAATCGTTACATAGGATGGAAAAGAATTATGTAATCAATCAGAATACGTCGATAGCCACGTGGATATCGTGAAGAAGGATTTATCGTCACGTTGCGTGACGACGACAATCGACCCGAAGAAAACAGGAAAACAATAAAAGAGAGCCCATCAATTTTTTTTCATCTCGATGTAGCCATTCTTTCTATCGGCGTTTTATGCCGTTTCATTCAAGCTTTGAGATACCCCGGCAATGTGTCGCGCAAGACGAATTTCATTTAAAACACAACAATCCCAATAGGGACGAGAGAAAGAGAGAAGACCGGATTTTCTCCGTGTCCGTATTCCGCGAATAAATCTTCGAGATCAAACGAACCTTTACTCCGCACCGGTCGCGCGCGTCAAAAGGAAAAATAAAAGTGGTTTCATGCGCGCGCGTATAAGAGTCGTTAAAAAAGAAAAAGGAAAAAACAAGTCGACGATGACCGATATCCGTATGCGGAAAATTATGGCAAATCTAAGAATGTATCGAAGGGAATGCACAACTTTATTGTTAACTTTATATACGGAAACAGAACAATGTGTGGTATCCATATGTACTTGATAGTAGCCCGAATATAAAGCATAGGAGAGTATTTTAAGTACGTAAAGAATTACGTACGTAAAAAAAAATGGAGATGGTGGAAATACGATTTATGAGTTTGATTCGTAAATCGATCGAAAGGACAAACTAGTGATTTCCGTCGATAGCAAAAGCAATCTCCGAAGGAATACAGAGAGCTTTGCGTTCGTACGAGCTGAGCGAGGAAAAAGTGGATGATGATCCGTGGTGAAACGCCATTGTAAAATATTTTCTCTTTGAGCGTCCGTGCACTCTTTGCGTATCAACGATATAAAATATAGGCAAACGTTTGTCTCTCGATTGACCTTTACAGGTGACTCACCTGAACTCTTACGATCTATGCACAAGTCGTTCTTACGTGATTCGCGAGACAAGCGTATCTTGAACTTTTACCAGGAGGCATTACTATATTGGTATAACATTAAAATAAATATAGTGCAGTATAGGGATCCATTTCTTTCCCTCCCCCCCCCTCTCTCTCTCTTCAGGCTTCATCTACGAAAGATTTTCGTTGGCTAGAGCGTGGAGGGGGAGAGCGAGAGCGAGAGAGAGAGAGAGAGAGAGAGAGAGAGAGAGAGAGAGAGAGAGAGAGAGAGCGAGAGAGAGAGAGAGATATGATCGATCTCGAGGAAACGTTGTGAGCCAAACGTAGTAACCTTGACTCTTATCGATCAAGAAGAACTCTCTCGTTCGTCGAGCCCGCTCCTGAACTCGATAAGTCCCCACCTTTCCGACAACGAGCCTGATCGTAGTCGGACCCCACTAGGTCAGTTAATACTTAAGACGCGAGTTCAGCATCGTGCAGACTATTCGCGCAGGATCGTCCGTTGGACCACGAAATGAGTCGATCCGAAAAGAATTACCGAGAGTGTGCGAGCGAGCGATAACAAAATTCTTCCAATTATATCGATCCGTTCTTATCTTTTGACACTTGCTGGAAGAAAGGAACAAGTGAAAATATTCGACTCAATAAAAGCGCCATCCTTCCATACGTCGTCGTATATTATTCGTCGTCGAGCCTAATCGTCGTTCGAGCCTCTGGATCGTGGATCTTTGAAATTCGGGGGAAGGGGGGGGGGCAGGCAGAGGCAAAAGACTTGGCAATTTTGAGCGTATCGATGAACAAACATAGGCTCTTTTCGGACAAAACCTAGTGTTCGAATAGGAGCAGGAGAAGCAAGATTTTCAAGTGTTTCCCACGCGACTTGGAATAAAGTGCAGTGCCTCGAGCGGACCAAATTCTTTTCCTTCGAAAGAGCCGATCTCTCATTGGGAAACGCATAGGTAACGTTCAAGATCTTTTCTTATTTTTCAGGGATAGAGAGAGAGAGAGAGAGAGAGAGAATGTCCTGGTGATTGATCGCTACCGAGATGGATCGCGCTCGAGCGAGCAAGTGGAACGATATCACTGGCGGAGCGCGTTTCAACTATGCGCGCATTTACGATACACACTTGCCTTTTTTACGACCAGGAAAAATGAAGTTCTTCTCGATCATTGCCATTGGACGTTTTTCAAACCTTACAGGTTTGAAACAAATTCGAAGGGAGAAGATGAAAAACTAATTTGGAAATCGTTCATTCGTTTTTCACGGCTCACGAGCACGCGTACGTTCGAACGAGTTTTCGTCTTATCGCACGAAAACGTCTTATCTCTTTTTCCACTTATTATTATTATTATTTCTTTCTTTTTTCTCTCACATTTGCCGAAATATCGGGCCGAATTAAAGGGGAAAGTTCCGTTGAAGAAAAAGAAAACATCGTAGCTTCGTTCTATTTCGATTTCGTAAGTTCTTTTTTGTTACGTTCGAACACACCTGGCAATTAAGGTGTTAACTAAGGTGCACGCAGCTTGAGAGAAAGAAATCTTCAAGGTTTTATATTCTTTTCTTGTTCTCTTTTTCTTATCTTTTTGTTTTTAATGTCGCTTCGAGAAGAGTCAAAGTTCAAAAGGAACGAGGGCTTTCGTCCGTCCATAATCACTCTCTTCGTAAACGAATGGCCGATAAGGTATTTTCGCGTTGCATGGTCAACTACCTAACGTAATACACGTAATATATGTAACCTCTCTCAACGAGCGTATTCCGCCACGCGATTCCCTAATAGTTACACAACGGGCTCGTCGAAACTCATCTTGTAATATTTGGCACAAGGTTGATCGAGCCAATCTCGATTTCAATTTTCATAAAAGATACAAAGAAAAAGGAAACGTACGTTCGTATTCACGAAGAAATTACAATCTCAATTCGATCGATTTCTTTATCTTAATTTGGATACGCTTAGAATATGCCGGTGCATAACAAGGTGAAATTAATAATTGGACGATTATTACTTGGATGTTTATTACTCGGCTTGTGTTCGTGGACGAGTGAAAAAAAAAAGAAAAAAAAAAAAAAAAAAAAGAAAAAAGAAAAAGAAAAAAAGAGAAAAAGAAAAGAAGAAAATCATTTAACACGACGTAGGCGAACCTTCAACCGATCAATCGCCGTTTTTCCTTTATAAAAAGTAAAGGTCTTCCTGCTATGCGCGTTCACGATCTTCCACATTTTTCTTCGATATTAGAGAAGAAAACGAAAAAGAATAAATGCGTAGGATTTTTTCTCAGGCGGATCTGACTTTGCATTGTCAATTTAATATTCGTAAAATGACGATCGATCGTTCCACATAGATGGAACGAGATCAGGAAGTCTGACCGAAAAAGTCGGAGAGAAGTAAGTCCATAGAAATCGGGTCATCTCGAGAATATGAAATTAAAGAAAGGCACAAAGTGTCGCTTTCGATGATATACTTGAATTATTAACTACGTAATGATCGTTGAAAGTTTCATATATGTGGATATCGTACGAGCAGATTGAGCTTATTCGTCAAGGCGAGAAAATAAAATAAAAACCGTGATTTATTCGACGATGGTAATTATAGTTTGGTAAATTTCAAGTAAATTCGTTGAAAGAAAATACAATCGACAACGTTCGCATCCGAGGTCTAGTAGCGTAGGAAAAGCCTTTTACGAGTTCTCTGTTAATCGCGTGATTTGGCTAACGGTCGATCATAAATCGGAAGATAATGAGAGAGATGGGCAGGACAAAAGAAGAAGCATACGTATTACACGCTACTCGCATCGTTTCGAAGTCGTAGACTACTTTTGCAACGCTCAGATATTTAGCTTTCCTTGTGAAAGCGAAGAAGAGACGAATCCAAGTCTTCGTTTCTTACCAACAGAGAAAATCCGTCGTGTGCATATTCTCTTGGAGAGCTCGAAAGAAAGAGAAAAGAGAAGAGAGGGGGGGAGAGAGAGAGAGAGAGATTCGTGCCATTGAAAACTGACTAATGTGATTTCAACCGACGTTCTCGCCTTCCAGCTGGTCTTCTTCGATCTTTACGTGCGTCGTGACACACACACACACACACACACACACACAGAGAGAGCACGCACGCGCGCGCGCGCACACACCTAGATATTATATGTATACACCAGCTAAGAGCA
Source organism: Vespa crabro (assembly GCF_910589235.1). Taxonomy (NCBI): domain Eukaryota; kingdom Metazoa; phylum Arthropoda; class Insecta; order Hymenoptera; family Vespidae; genus Vespa; species Vespa crabro. The sequence goes on along the minus strand of NC_060955.1, from coordinate 24,361,046 downwards.
AAGATCGCTTTTGCCTATCACCTAAATAGAACGATACTCGAGGACATGCTCGAGGTACGACGATCGCGTGTCGCGGTAAGCGAACTTGAAAATTGCCTTTATTTTTCAAACATTCTTCGAGTTAACGATCAAAGTACAGAGAAAAAGTCGAGATCTCGCGATCTATTCGAAAAGGCCAAATCGACCGTGTTCGTAGAAGCAGGTGCGGCTTAAAGGTACTGTGCACGGGAATGTAAGAAAGATAGAATGGATAAGATCTGTTTGAGTTAAAGAACAAATGGGCATAGTTCGAAACAATTAACGTCTCCTCCTTTGTCTCCGTATTGTTATCGGTAAAATTATCATTTGTGCTAATCGAATAAACGAGTTAGCACGGGACGTCTTTAACTCTCCCGTTTCGCAAGAGTCTCCTTTATGAACTATCGAGGAAAGGAGGTAATCGTACGCACCTTCGACCGGCGTCTATTTTTAATTTTCCTCCGGGAGGAAATGCTACGAAGGAATGACACGAGGAATGTCTACTCGAATATTTGCATTAAGCCCCATCGTGTCGTTAACATTTAATTAATTAATATTTATTTCGATTTGTAGTTGCAACAGTTTATATCTTCGATCGATAGGTTCGAATCGTTTAAAAAATATCTTCAGTCCTTTCTCGGTCAATACTTTAATACTCTTTTTCGCTCTTTCGTCTCTTCGTCGCTAGGAATAATCGTTAACCTCGTTAATCGACGTTCCTCTTAACTTGACTTCCTTCCTTCGCGATAAACGTCCTTTTTCGTTAATAAAACGTATTTACGATCGAGCAAAGCCTCGTCGGCTGGTGTTCCAGTTGTTCGATGAGAAAGACAAACAGATGGGCCTAAGCAGTTTAACGACGTAGAAGAAGAAAATTATATTCCAGTTCGCGATTCCCCGATCCTCGAGATTTCTTTTCTCCCCTTTTTTCTCTTTTACTGGTGTCGGTCCATAAAGGTGCGCCCTATTCTCATTCGGAAAAACAACTCTCTTCCCTTTGCCCTCTGAGAGGAAGAGAAGGGGGAGAACTTTCAAAGTCCTCGATCGAAATATAATTCAGCCATCTAATTTAGCGCATCGTCGTTGGTAAGGATTACCAACGACGTAAGCAACGGGGTATTCCTTGTAATGCGGAAAGAGTATTAAGAGTTTGATATAATATTCGAAGAGAGCGGACGGCATTTTATAACTGCCTCGACGAAAGCCAGTTCTTTCTGATTCGCTCGGGGCTTCGTCTCTATTTGTACAAACTTCGATAATGAATATTGAGCCGTTAGAACGGTTAGGAAAAAAGAAGCGATCGTAAAGCGAGAAAACGCGTTATGGCCAGGCGTTACGATCGCGGACGATGGAATCCGAAAGTAAAAAGCGTCGATGTCGATGGAGAAAAAAAATTTCGCTGCGTGCCAAAGAAGAAGGAGGAGGAGGAGGAGGAGGAGGAGGAGGAGGAGGAGGAGAAGAAGGCTCGAGCCATAGAAAAACGTGAAAAGGCCGTGTAAACCGTGGAATCGGCCTACTTACCTATTAACACGAAGTCGGTACGTAGCCGATACGTCGCACGCGTCTAATCGTCCTCATCCTCGTGCCAACGTTGAAAGAGCCTCTCATTTTGACGACTCGATGGTACGAGATAAAATGAGTTACCGTTTCGAATAAAAAGCGTCTCCTCTTTCTCTCTTTCCTTCTTTATTTTTCCCCGCACTTAACCGGCTTTCCTCTGGCATCCTCCTCCTTATCTCCGTAACCCGTTCCACTGGACTTTCTCTCGAAGAAATACCGTTCGTCGTCGGGCATCCGTGTCAATGCCGAGCTAAGGAAAAGGGAAGTTACGTACTACTACCTGGGTCAGAGCTGTCCCAGAAATACTGGACCGCCCGCGATCGACTTTTTTCTCTTTCTCTCTCTCTCTCTCTCTTACCGGAGGATGAATCGAGTTGACTTGATCGAGTTTCACCTAACGACGCTTCTTTCTATTTCTGTGTTTTTTGTTCTTTTTCTCTTGTCTTCTTCTTTCCTCTTCAACAAAAACCTTTCCTCCAATTTAAACGTTCCAATTACGTAGATATTTAATGTTCGTCGGTGATTTAATTTTGCCGATGAAAATTCGCTATGTCGATAACGCTACAGAGAGAACGGCTCCAGCTTGGACAATGGGCTTTCGCTTAACCTTGCCTCGTTAAAGGCCTTCGTAGAAAGGGAAAAAAAGAGCGGAGAAAAAATGCAAGGAACCAGCTAGCTAGATAGATAGGTAGGTAGGTAGGTAGGTACGTAGGTAGAAAGGTAAATTGCGTGCGAACTTGCAGAAACTTGTCTAAACCTCTTAATCGAATTCCAACGCGAGAAATGCCAATTTTCGAGCTCGAGTCAAAAGGCGAGTTACTTCATTCCCTGTCACGGCAATTAACTTTAACCTACTTAATAAATACGATCGAAAAGCTGTACGATCATAACGCGATACGGATTGCACGATAGTTTATTAAATTGCCGCAGCGCGAAACAAGGTAGTTATTTAGACGTGGGGAGGTTTAACATCGGGTATACGAATGCTATAACGACGTAAAATATTATTTTGGTTAAGTATAATAAAAGTATCTCATAAAATGTAAGGAACGGTGCAACGACATTGAGCAACCTTGTTGTTGGTCGTAACGCCTTATTGCTCTCTACCTACTTTTCATTATTCTTCGATAAAAGCGAAAAGAGAGGGACGAGAGCGTTTTTCCTTTTTTTTCTTTTTTTTCTTCCTTCACCGAGATATAACGGCCTAGCAACTCTTTCTGGTTCGCTCGGCAACTTCTCGTTGCGTGTCTAACTACGTCGAAATTAGCGTGTTCTACCATCACGCGTACCGTGCAAAGCTAGAGATTCGCGAATTTTAGGTCCGATCGAAGCACTCGCTTGCGAAGCTACTTTCCCCTGAGTGTGCTCGATAAAATTTGTCCGAGAACGAGAGAGATATACTCGTCCTTCTCTTTTCTTTTTTTTCTTCTTTTTTTTCTTTCTTTCGACTCTATTAGAACTCAATTTCTGACGACTATCGTGATATTAATAAAGTCTCGCGTCGTCGTCGTCGTCGTCGATGGTTATTTAACGCGAACGCGGACGAGGAAGACAATCTCTCGTAGTACGATTACGTAGATATCGGGCTCAAACGGAAGAGAAAATCTAACGATGGAAGCATCGTTAAATCATCGGCAAATCATATTTCCAACGTTTTACGTCGGATGGTCTTTCAGAAGTCTCAAGTTGACAGGACGTACTCGTTGTCGAGGACGATGGATCGTTTACAAGACGGCACGATGAAGGAGAAGAAAAGAGATGTGAAATTCCGGGAGGATGGTGGAAAAGGCAAGCTCGGCGGGAGGTTTAACGGATTCAACGGTGCGAAACATTTGCGGCTGGAAATATTGCATTTGGTGGGTCGAAAATGAGAAACACGTTTCTACGGTGGGTCCGCGATCGATATCGATCCTCTTACAATGGCAACATTTTACTTTCGCCATGTTTCGCGAGAACACGAGAGGTCCGTACGAATAGATCTCGGAATAGGAATGGCGCTCTTAAACTCGCCGTCTTGTTAATCCGATTTGTATTCAACTTAACGAGGTACACGTGGCATACGCGTAATTGCATTCATTACTCAACGATCGGGAGACGATATTCAATGAAAGGTCGTTTACTTTTGCGAACAAACCTAAACGAACGGGAACGTTTAAAAGTGTCTACTCAAGGCGAGATGTCCCATCGTCGGCTTAATTATTTGAAAAAGGAATAACATTGATTTAGTTGTTCGCAACAACGTAAGGAAGAAAGATTTCAAGGAGATCGATCGCTTTTTCAGAGATGGCATCGGCAGCGGCAGAGTTAGTGGTCGAGAGGGAACCGGAACCGATGCGAGAGATGGTTGATGGGAACCGGACAACGTTCGTAGGTGCTCAAGGCTTGGTCAAATTGGCCCTCGAACAGTACACGGAAATCCTGGCGAGCGCCTCAGATCCGCGGGTTGGCAATTGGCCTCTTATGGAATCCCCGATACCAACGGTCGTCATAGTTCTACTCTATCTCTATTCCGTGACGATAGCCGGTCCACGTATGATGTCCAACAAAAAGCCTTATAATCTCAGAAACGTTCTCATCGCCTACAACGCCTTCCAGGTCATCTTCTCTCTGGGAATGCTTTACGAGGTAATCAAATTAAATCTCTTTCCTTAAGTCAATCTCAAATCTCAGTCAAGATCTAATTTTAATGAAGGACATTTATATATGGAATCTATCTCTTCTCGATAGATTTTAAAGTAATGATCCGCATTAAATCTTTCTTCGAGCCAACCTTTTCGAGATACCTTGGGAATCCATCCATGGCTGTTCTTTTTTCTTCTTCTTCTTTTTTTATTCTTTTCTTCCGCTTTTCTCCCTATGACGACGCGACGCGCGAGTACGAGCCGAACGTACGCCTATATAAATCGAGATAAAGAAACGAAAAGAACCGTCGAACACGTTCCGCGAAATCGAACGTTTTTAATCGAGGTTTTTAGCCGAACTCGCGGAACGAGCTTTTTCTTCTCTTCTAACTTATTGAGAAAATCGTCGACGACGACGACGACGAACTCGTAAATTCGAAACGCGAAAAACATTTATTACGTGTCCCATATCGGGTCTCCACGCCTGCGGAGATCGTAGCTCTCGTTGTGTCGATCTTCCATAAAGATTAGAAAATATATTATGTCCGTCCATTGGACAATAGTTCCACGTCGAAAGACGAAAGGAAGGAAGGACTATTGATAAATGAAATTTCTTCGGTTATATCAGCGATGATCCGTTATAAACGCGTAATGCGTTTCTCGCGCCGGGAGGTAAATAACACGGAGATATTAGATATGAAGTGTCTGGTAAAAGCATATGAAGCGAGTAAGCTCTGCCTGCCTCTAATGCACTTACGTGTGAATCATTTCTAACGCATGCATTTCAACGACAGGGCTCGTATTCGAAAGTCGGATGAAAACGTAATCGTAGCAATGACAAGCGAGTATTACGTAGGCCTGATTAGGTTAAAGTGCCATTGGATCATCGAGAAATGAGGAACGGTTGTAGGGGGAGACGTGGGGTGGGGTTGGAGGGGGGCGGGGGGGGGGGGAGCCAATTACTCGGTACGAAAAAACAAAATGATTATTATCCGAATCGTTCTTACCTCATTGCCTTTCCCTTTGTAGCACCTGATGTCCGGATGGCTGTTGGACTACAGTTACAAGTGCCAGCCAGTCGATTATTCTCACAATCCGTCCGCTTTAAGAATGGCGAACCTTTGTTGGTGGTACTTTATCAGCAAGTTTACCGAATTCGCCGACACGGTAAAGTATTCGCGCTCGAATATTTTAAGTCGATCGATTATTTAAAGCCGACGAAAGAGGAAATAAAACGAGGAAAGATCTGAACGATCGAATTTACAGGTTTTCTTCGTCTTACGAAAGAAGAAGAGTCAAGTGACGTTTCTACATTTGTATCATCATTCTTTGACGCCTTTGGAGACATGGATTTGCGTTAAATTTATTCCCGGTGGACACGGTACCCTAGGAAATCTCATAAACAACGCGGTCCACGTGGTCATGTACGCTTATTACATGTTGGCTGCCATGGGACCCGAATACAAAAAATATTTGTGGTGGAAGAAACATCTCACCACTATTCAATTGGTAAGCCTATGGATTAGCTTCCTCCTAAACGAAAGAAAAGAAACGACGAATGATACGTACGAGCGAGCGAGCGAGCGAGCGCAATTTGGGTTGTTCCATTTCGCAATGAATCGTCAAATTGTTGTTCAGTGTTAAAGGCAAAACACTGATTTTCCGATCTCGCAGAGAGCAGATTCCTAGGTCGGCCGCCAATTCTGGCCTCTCTCCCACTCCCCCCCACTCGGGCACACGCGCACAACGTAGGCAAAATTTCATGGCGAACGTATTATGGCGAGATAGCAGGAGGCCGGAGGGACCAGAGGAAAAGTGAAAAGTGCAATCGTTGGGCAATTACCTAACTCTGACTCTGACGTTTAAGTCGGACTCGGACGACTAGGTCGCGCGATGGCGCAATAATTAGGCATTCCGATATATCTACGGTACGACACTACGGTAGAGAGAAACCGAGCAAGTATTAGCTAGAACATTGGCAATGCCGATGCAACGACAACCGCTAATCACCGTCTTTTATATGGAATCGTTTGTCGTTGTCCGTGCATATCCAAGAAGCCTCTCGTTTATATTAATAATTTTGATTTATATAAATAATTTAAACTCCTGTACGATCATCGAGCTTGTTTTTGTTTTCATTTTTTTTGTTCGAGCTCTCTCTCTCTCTCTCTCTCTCTCTCTCTCTCTCATTACGCTCCTTGCTTCGCCTTCGCTAACGCGATCAAAAAATCGCATACGACTAATAGCGATTTAATGACTGAGAAACGAATTATTTCTTTTCCATTCCTTCTTCTCGAGAGGGGCTGGAAAAATTAGAGAACTCACCGTTAGCTCACCGAGAATAGTTTTATTTCTGAGGGTCCTAATCGGCGATATCTCCTTTTCATTTTCAGATCCAATTCTTTTTAGTATTCGTGCATAGCGCGCAGGCCTTGATCTTCGACTGCGGATACCCGAAGCTGGTTGCAATCCTCTTACTGCTTCACTCGGCGATCTTCTTTGTTCTTTTCTCCGATTTTTATCGGCGGGCCTATCGCAGAACGAAGTCGATCGATAAGACGAAGGTGGATTGAGATTGGGAGAAGGATGGACCGTACAAAAAGAGAAAGGAGAGGAGGAAGAAGAAAGGAAGCGAAAGGGGAAAACGGCTGTTTCTCCTTCCTTCTCCTTCTTGCTTTTAAAAATTGCGCGTTTCAACTGGACCCCGCGAACGTGAAGGAAGGAAGGAAGGAAGGAAGGAAGGAAGGAAGGAACGAACGAACGAAGGAAAAAACGCAGGACGTTTTCACGAACAACATGAATGAATTTTGTTAAAGGGAGGCGAGAGAGCGAATAGGATTTTCTCGCCTTCCTCTTCTCGTTCGATTAATTGGAATTGAAAGAAAAGGATACGGCCTTTTACGTGAGAAAGCTTCGGAGGATTCGACGAAGAAGACGGGGTAAAACGCTTGGATAGGAGGAATCAAGGACAATCCGCGAATTCTCTTTCGTTCATCGAATCGATCTCGATGTCCTTTCAAGATTGAAAAAATGTGAAAGCGGGCGGCAGAGAAAATCGATCGAGTATAATATTTCTAAACTCCTGCCGGTCTGTTAAAGCGCTTTTAAAAAATATTTTTCTTCGCTTTTTATCTTTTGCCTGTCTTCTTTTTCTTTTTTTCGCTCGAAACTCCGGTCATATCACCATAAAAGCCAAATTTTCAACGATCGATCGTTAAAGTCGTCGTTTCCCTTCTCCTCGATTATTATTTCTCTCTCTCTCTCTCTCTCTCTCTCTCTCTCTCTCTCTCAAGGTGCCACTTCCGATTCTTCGCGAGCTCGACTCGACACACGTAAGTGCGATAGATGGCATTTTTCCTTTTTTTATTTATTTGTTTTCTTTCTTTCTTTCTTTTCTATGTACCTATACCTATAAGCGCGACACGAAGGATTTTTACGTATTTCGCAAAATGAAAAGGGTTGCGCCTACAAAGGTCCTTGTTTTTTGTTTGGCTCATAGATGATAAAAGAAAAAATAAAAATTTGTCATATCGTTTTTGGCCGATGTCGATCTGTTCTTCAATTTCTAAATCCCTTTTTCTTGACAGCCCTGTATGCATATATGCGAATTTGAACGCGGCTAGTTTTTCTAAAACGTCGTTCAGTACATATGTATTTGTATACGTGTATCATATACACAGAAAAAAATCGACAAAGCAAGATGTATGGCTTCGAGAGGACTCTCGAGAAGACTTTGCATGCGACGAATTCTCGAGCGATGCAATTTTTTCTTTTCCCTTTTTCTCCTTAGATCATCACTGCTTCCGAGGGCACTTTCGCGAAAGACAAATCCCGATGATGCTATCGACGAGAAAAAATCTTTCCTCCTTCGCGTTGCCATTTGACCATTGCCAAAAAAAAAAAAAGAGAAACAAAAAAGAACAACAAATAAAATTTCGAAGTGAATCAATAATAAGCGGATAGAGCGAACGAACGAACGAACGAACGAACGAATAAATCCGCGTAGATATCACTTTTTCTGGCACCTTCCTCGAGGATCGACGACGCTCGAGCAACGGCGAATGCCTGGATTAAATTTTCTTTGAAATCGAATAACGATAGGACGTCGCGATGAGATGGTCGCGCGACGGCGCAACCCAGGACGCAACGTGGGTCGATAAATTCTCTCTTCCGAGTGTACGCGCGCGCGAAAGAGAGAGAGAGAGAGAGAGAGAGAGAGAGAGAGAGAGAGAGAGAGAGAGAGATTAAGCCAAAGTAAAACTGTCCAAAGTGAAACGGCCGATCCACACATGCAGCTTTGTATAATAAAGTTCTTTTATCCCGTCACTTTGTTCCTACGAAAGCGTCACAAGACGAGGCAGTATACGCAATACACATTCGATTAAAATTAGACGATCCTAAAATGATCTGTTCTGAGAAGTAATTTTTCTAAACTGTTTTAATTGCCCCTAATGAAAAATTACGAAAAAAAGAAAAAAGAAAATAAGCAAACGAGCCTTGCCGGTTCTGAAAATCTGAAAATGCCAAGGACGATATCGACAACCTATTCGCGAAGCACGAAGAAAGAACCACTATCTAGATTAAGATCTAGACGATAGGAATATTGTTATTACGTGTTTTGTAAATATTTTCTTTGTATTTTCTCCTTGTGTAACGCCAACTACAATATCATTTCTTTCCAGTCGTATCCTCTTTATTTTATAACCGCCATGAAAGTCGTCCATGACTGCTGAAATGATAAAACTATGTAGAACGGTTTATTACAATTATCAACTTTTATTTACACTATATATTTATATGTATGTGCACATACATACATACATACATACATACATACATACATATGTGCGAGTGCGTGTACGAATGTACATATATATATATAAACATATATGTATATAAATAAATGTATACAGGAAAGGACCTGTACTTGCGAATTCTAAATAGCGAGTAATAAATTTCAACATTCCTATAGATCTACGAGGCAACTCCTTCAAGCAGCCGCCATTTGCTGCTTTCTCTTCTGTCTTTCTAAAAGCCTGCGTTCCCTTTCAAACTCCTTCATCCGCAGTACATAACTGGAATAAGAGCAAGAGACATGTTAAAAGATGTACAAATTTCATAATTCCCTCGTTATTATACTTACTCTTCGTATTGGCATTGTTCGTAAGCATGAGTCTGATGGCTACATCTAGTCATCATAGGAAAATTATACTTTTTGCAGTCTTCCAATTCTAATAATTTATGAGCGCAATAATCTCGTAATTTTTTTGGTATTCTCGCTGCCTTCATTTCTGCATCCGTGGCAATCATAACTGGAAAAATCATGGCAATGATATTACATATTGAAAGATTATTGTACAGATATAATCGTATTTATCTTTGAAAATGACCGATACGACATCGAAATGAATTTGTCCGTATATATGGGACCTTGTCGATTATGTCACAAGTATAATCGTTTTTTCTTTTTTTTCTTTTTTTTTTCTTTTCTTATTTTTTCACGAACGTAAAATTAATTACAAAAATTAACTACTAGAATGCGAAAAAATATCCATTAAAATGTCAGGGATGCATCCGATTGGAAACGGATAGACCGATCACGAAGATAATAAAAATTGGTACGAGCATCTATTAGGTTATATTTTCGATCCTCGAGTAATTACCTCTAGGTTTTCGACCGTTTTTAAATCCATACAACGGATCAAATGTCGGCGCAGTTTCTGCTTCTGGCATCGTATCGGGATGTGTAACATACGCACTCCATAAAGTACCCATTTTAGTCTGACCAAAGGAAAATTTTAAAGGCACCGAAGAGAAAACGACCATATATAAAACACCCTACCAACATACTGCTCTTTCCGTTCGAAAAGACAACGACGACGACTCCTATGATATTTGATTAATGGTAGAAGCGAATAGCACCTTCATACCTTTATAAGAGTAGAAGCAATTTTTTTATTAGTATACTAAACTTCATATTATCTCATTTCTTTCCGTTCGATTTGTTTTTTGTCGATTATTCGATTATATATCGTTAAAATAATAGAAGACGGTCATTGAATATTGTGCCAAAATTGTGTGTTCGATCGAACGCATGCGCGGAACCCATGCGTCAGGAGTCGACGACGCTCCTTGTTGCCTTTAATTAAGTTATTTTTCTAGACTATCGTAGGAGAAATGGTGAAATTAACGCCGGACCTAATACAACAATCGATGCAATATATTAATCCTGTAAGGGATCGGGAATTGGATTTGAGAGGTTAGTAGAAAAGTGAAAGAAAAACGGCCTACGTTTGCCATTTTCAGAACATAACCTAGAAACCGGACTATAGCGATATTGTTTGTTTATCCTTTTGTCCTTATTTTTTAGGATACAAAATACCTACGATAGAAAATTTAGGAGCAACTTTGGTTAGTACGAAATATTCCATAACTTCCTTCACGCATAAATATTATTTCATTGGTTGAATCGTTAACGAAATATAATAAGTAATATTATTATTCATTGTAGGATCAATTTGACACGATAGACTTTTCCGACAATGATATTAGAAAACTTGATGGATTTCCATATTTGAAAAGAATCAAAACACTCTTTTTCAATAATAATCGCATAGTCAGAATCGCAGAAGGTTTGGAACATTGTATACCCAACTTGGAAACGTTAATGTTGACTGGAAATATGATCCAAGAGCTCGGCGATTTGGATCCATTAATACCGCTTAAACATCTTACAAATTTGTGTTTATTACAAAATCCTGTGTCTGCGAAGCCGCAGTACAGACAGTACGTTGTCTACAGATTTCCACAGTTGAGACTATTAGATTTTAGAAAAATCAAGCAAAAAGAACGAGAGGCCGCTATCGAATATTTTAGAAGTAAAAGAGGCAAAGAAATGGTACGTGAAATAGCTAAAAAGGCAAAGGCGCAAGCACCAGGAACGTCTTTGGATAAACCTTTAACAAGCGCGGACGAACGTAACAAAATTAAAGAGGCCATAACAAATGCTACGTCCTTGGAAGAGGTGCAGCGACTTAGCAAATTATTACAAGCAGGGCATATACCCGGAGAAGAGAGACTTCAGAACGGTATCTCCCTTTTCCTTATTGGATACTTATTCCAGTTGTTGTCCAAATGATAAATGATAAATGTTCAATTTTTCTTCGATATATTAGGAAACAACACATCCGAAGCCATGGAAGAAGAGGAAGATGACTAAATTAAACAGGTTTACACACGTGTATCTATATATCTGTATATATGTGTTTCTGTGTGTATATATATATATATATATATATATGTGTGTGTGTGTGTATGTGGGTGTGTGTGTAGGTGGCGACAAATCTGTAAGTATTCAATAGCTACCAAGGATGTTAGTACAAGGATGGTGACTCTTCGTTGAGCTAATAAGAAGTTGCATACTACACAATTAATTTTCGACAAAATTGGTTACAAATATATAAATATATATACATATATATATTTTTTTTTTTTTCTGTATGAATTAAATGGTACAAATGTGTACTATCATGACCTTGAAGCGATCATGTAAAACAACAAAAGCGTCATTTTATTTTCACGAAATATTAACGATAGCATATATTTATTTCAGCTAATCCAAAATAAATCGTTTCATGACGAACGCATATCCGTTTCTTCGACTTTATTACATTTCATTATTATTTTCCAAAACATAATGGAATACTTTAAGCGTTCTGTCCCTCTCGTATTCGTAGCGATCAGAGCTGCCAACTTTCGACGCAATTCACACTAAATCGATAACGTTATAGTTATTTTTATTGTTGATGACTTAGTAAACAAAGGAAAGTCAGTATAATCGCGTTAAATTGTTCAGATTTTCGAAAAGTGATTTTCAAGGAGCCTACGCCAAATCTGTGATACCGTTTACAGGATAGTGCATTTACGTTAAGGAGAAACGAATTGGCTCATTAGGAGCACCTCCCGAACCAATTCGCTGCATCTTGAGACGAGACATCTAGCGGCGAGAATGGAAACAATAGCATTTCCTTCGCATCGCGCCATCTGGTAATTATCTTCGATAATATAAAACAAATAACAGGTAATTTCTTGCGCGTCATGCTTTCCTATTCAAAAATTCACTTTTCGTTGCAATATTTGACTAATGATAGACGTTTACATACATCTACCGACTAATGATAGAATAAAAAGCATATTTTATTGATTATTTTAAAAGTTTATTAATAATTATTATTGATTAATTAATCTTTAATATATAAATATTAACATATTTCACGTGAAAAATATATGGAGTTTACTTTTCTTTTTATTCGAGTGGTTGTCTGAATTTTAATGAAATTTTTGCTCTCTAGGAGAAAAAATTGACGAGAAACAAATATGTATATTTTATACATGCAATAAGATACTTATAAAAAGAAAGAAGAATGATTTCGTAAGATCATCGTCATTCGGCTTCTTAGCCATATCTACGTATATTGTAGGTAAGTTCGCATAATGCACATGTATGTGTCTATGTACGCTGCATAGCACATATATATATATATATATATATATATATATATATACATACATATGTGAATATTTACAAAGAGACACACGCATCGGTATTAAATTAATCCTAAAAAGCGACGAAATTTATTACGAAGGTTCCTGTCTTTTAATTTACCGTGCGTGCAAAATAGTCGCTTGATGAATAATCGTGATATTTTTATTTAAGAATTCTCGAAATGTTTAAATCATGATCGGCCTTATTTTTAATCTTTTTTAAGCAGAATAATAAACCATTGGAGAATAATTTCCACCCAAGTTAATAGACGGACAGAGATCGGTAGTATTTCATTATGACCACGTGTGGCTTTTATCGCAATACCGCATTTAAAAATCTATCTAATTTTCTTCGCGGTCCATAATAACTCATAAATGACATTTTTTTCCTTTTATCGGCATATATCTATATAGATTCGTCGAATAATTTCATCGTAGTCAGAGAGAGAGAGAGAGAGAGAGAGAGAGAGGATCGTTTCCATCGACTATGGCTCGACCAAGGCTTGTCTTCTCTCAAGGTCGTTCCATGATGCATATTAGGAGCATTGGCACCGTAGCATGCTATCTTTGGTTGCGAATTATTTCCGGTTACATCCTATTTTCCAAGGTTTCCTATCGTTAGTAATACGAGGATATATTAGATAGGCAAGAGTCTCTCTCGATAGCGAGCGATATTGTAAAATCGCGTACGGTTTCTTTACTTTTTCCTCATCTTTGCTCGAAAGAAATAATCAATTAATTGTTATTCTCTTTGATACATATGAATCAATAACGAATGAAATATCTGATAAACTTTATCCCGTAAAGGGTTTATAGACGTACCTATTTTTTGTCATTTCTTTTGTCATTTTATATCTCAGCCAATTATTTTCTATTTGTTATTTGCTTTTTCAGTCGTAACCAGAATGGCTGTCCCGTTAGTCGAAATGATTTTCTTTATAAATATGTCATATGCATCCATGGCATATATAAAAAAGCGCGCAAATAGAATAGAAGGAGAAAAGTTGTGCGCGAGTTGGTAGCGAACTTTCATTTATAACAGTTAATATTCGCCAAACTTTTGCATAGGAAGTATGTTTGCTATGAGCTAACCAATGAGTAAAATGATAAATAAGTAAATATGCTACATGGGAGCTTCAGGGAACATCCCTCTAATTACCTATGTAATAAATTGTATATATCTAATTAATGCATACGAGACAACAATAAATATCCAGACAATGAAATTTGCCTAGAAAAATGAAGAAGTGAAAAAACGCGTCAAAGAAAAAGACTCGTACGATCTCGAAGCCCTTTGATCGTTAGAATAGGAATACGTCTTGTAAAGAGGAGTCTATGATGACGAACGACCATAGGAATTCCGGAACATTCCTCGTGTACGTGCTATGTATGAAGTCGATTAAAAAAGATGTCACAGTCCAAACGACTGTTCCATACTTACTTGTGCGGCATATCTTTTTATAAACAAGTATAATTATCTTGGTAGTTTTGCTCAAAAAAAACTACCAATGCTATCGTCTTGAAAAAAGTCTCTTTTCTTTATACTCTTTTTATATGATTTTTATTATACGATCGAGCCATCCATTTCTTTGAAATATTGAATTGTAAATATCGACGATGATTTGCATCGTGCTGTCCAGCAAAAGTACATTTACAATACATTTTATTTCTCTCTCTCTCTCACGCTGTTGATCATCAGAGAGAGAGAGAGAGAGAGAGAGAGAGAGAGAGAGAGAGAGAGACGAAAGCGGGCAGTAAACGAAAGTGTAAGTAACAGAAAGAATAAGGACGGTAACGAAAGATACGACGACAGAAATTTTATTAAATCGCTCCTTCTCAGAGTTCTTAAAGGCATGCACGAGAGAGAGAGAGAGAGAGAGAGAGAGAGAGAGAGAGAGAGAGAGAAGGACAGAAAGACGAGACGCAATCCAGACGAAAGTGACGTTCATCGTCCTATTACGCTTTCGCGACAATTAGAAAGAACGCGACACGAAGCGAATCTTTCGTTTGCCGTTCCTAATCTCTATAATCATTATTTGAAAGTTGGCGGGTTCTTAGTCTCGCAAGATCGTAGGTTAATAACACGTATTATACGGAGTAAACATTCATCTCTGGACGATGAATTTAACGAAGAAGCTCTCGATATGAGAGAAAAAGCTATATAATCGGACAATGAAAAATTGAATTTCACGCTTGAAATAAGAATTTCCAAATAAACATAGATAATTGACAATGATACGTTTGATTCGCGAGGTATAATATTTACACGGCTTAATCATTATTAAAATACTTTCTTCTTCTTCTTCCTCTCGCTTATTAACGGAAGAATTCTCGAATGAGAACTCGATAGATATCTTGTTTCATTTATGCATATTTTGAATCTATCTTACTGACATATAGTTTTTCATTGGTATTTCGATTAATTGAAGCTTTTTGTAGGCCTTCGGAAGCATAACATAATCAATCAACATCTTTTTTACACGTTCTACAGGTCAATTTGACTTGTAAAAAAAGTATCGAAAAAGAGAATAAGTTATGCAACAAATCATATTTAATTTTCTTTCAATACGAGCGTATACCAACCAAGGTGAAAGATCAATGACGTATACATATACGTATCGAACAAAAAATATTTTTGGATACTTTTGAACGCAACGACCTCGATGATTGTCGCTTTTTATTTTTTTTCTCTCAAAGCGAAGGATCGAACAAGTTTTATTTACATACACGTAATATAAATCGATTAGGAAAGAATCAATTTTTGCGGAAGAGAATGTTGAACGATCGTCAAGAAGACAATAAATTTGTGCATAAAAATCTTGAATATTAAGAACATTCTAAAGTCTATAGTAGAAAAGCTGAAGACAAATATTACATGGTCGTGATGAACATATTCATATCTCTTGGAAAGGTAATATATTTTACAATGATCATCGATATCGAATTCTTTTTATAAGAAGAAGACATCCATATCTAGAAGTGTTGTCGTTAATAATGATAATTTTATATGATAATATTATGCTATGCGGCGCATGTAAATACGCCGTCGATAATTTTGGCACGTAACGAATTTTAATAGAACCGCAAACTATAATCTCTCAGTGTTCTCCGGGCCAATTATCGACTCGTAGAATGGCACGGCCAAGGACGATCGCCAACTTTCGATTATGTGAAATTTGACGTCAACGGTTGCTCTTTTTCCTCTTACATAGATTTTCTTGTACATGTAGAAAATTTCAAAAGCCTTGTCTTTTGATCTATTAATATTCCTTCGAATGTCTACATACGGGAAATAATTATTGCTATAAATAATTATTCTTAAAAAAAGTAGATGGTATTGAGATAAATAACACCGAGAAGTTGATATCGATCAAACCTATCGATGAAAACCTATCTTGTAATGACTTATTAATTAATGGGTCTATCGATATAATTCACGAAGCGAAGGTCGCTTTCGCGAGTAGATGTGGCACAGATATGTCGCATAATAGATTAAAGAAAATTAAAAATAACGATCGATATTTTATTGGAATTTTCTTTACGCCTTTATTCAACGTACGCGATGCGATAAAAGTCGCATCGATTTCCCTTACTCATCGAGAAGAGGAAGGGAGGAAGAGAGAGAGAGAGAGAGAGAGGTCCGTTCTGCTCATAGGTATTATCTCCTAGATACGATCGAGCATAATTCCATCTTGCACCGTAGTTATGTAAACAAGTTGGCGAGACTCTCTTGTAATATCCCGGATTCTTGGACCGTTCTTTCTCTTTATGTCCTGCCTACCGTACCAACTACGCTTGTAACAACGTTACGAACGTAATTGGGATCGACGCGCAAGGATTATGTTTCGATGTAATTAAAGTAAAAGCACATTAGTCGTCTCGCCTCTCGAGTAAAAATGGTCATATCGCGCACAACGCAGGACACATGTATACATACATACATACATATACATACATACATATATATATATATATATATATATATATATATGTATATATATATATGTATATATATATATATATATATATACATATGTAAAATTTCGAAGAAGTATACGATAGACGACAAAGATTTTTTGAAGAAAAACGAATTCCCTCTGTTTCGTAATTGGAATCGGCTCGATGGCCATCAGCACGGCATGTCGTAAATTGAATGGATCGAGTACGAAAGGTTAGTAGAATGGATGGAAGTCGTTTCAATGGCGCGCTTGTGAATGAACGATCGCGCCTACGATGGAACGTAAACGGAATAACTATCCTGTAAAGTTACTTTTCTTTCATGATGAAAATTCTTTCATGAAACGTCGAATCGGTGAAATTGAAATTAAAAGGACGTACGCTATTTCAGGACAATCTTGATATTAGCGAGATAGGATATAGGGAAAAACGAAGGGAATCGTTGAAATTTGAATTTCTCAAAGTAGAATATAATTTCCCTAGAGGCTCGCGAGCCATATCTATTGTACGTACGTAACGTAAAGTCTAATTAAAAGTTTCGCCCCTATCGAAATTTCATTCGAAAGCAAACGGGATAGAAGGACATCGCGAGTCCTTTCTTACAAATAACTATCACTATTATCACTTTCATACTTGAGAGCCGGAAACCGGTTGCAGGAAAGAAAAATAATTCCTCGGATATGTCGCGCGCTTGATTAATTTTTTATCGTTACATAATAATAGATAATTACGTTATATATGCAAGACATATTGATTCGTTAAAACGAGAAAATGTACATTGTGGAGTGGTCGAAATAACAATAACGTATAAAATGTATTGACGTAATAATGAATATCATGCAATATTCATGAATAATCATGAATATCAAATATTATTCAAATTCTTTTTCTGTCTTCTTTGACAATAATACGATCGATTAAGTTAGAATTGAATTTCAATCGAAAGACAAGAGTTACGAATTATCGTATATTTTAAATTTAATGGTTATTATTTCAAAAGTCAATGGCAAACCATGTTATATTCGTAAAATAGTGCTACGTCATTGTTACGATTTTTTTTCTCCCCCTTTATCTCTCCCCCCCCCACGTCATTCAAAAAAAGAAGTGTCGTCGTCGTCGTCGTCGTCGTCGTCGTCGTTGTTGTTGTTCGTCGAAGTAACCTTCTTCTGTCTTTGCTTCACCATGATCTTCCGTATTGATCGTTTTGATATTAAAATTCAACGATCTAAAATCCCCGAGCGAGCCCTGGAAGGGTCTGGAGTAGTACCCGCCGAAACGGGTTCTGCCTTCTTCGGATGTGTTTCTCGACTGCGTCGCTCGCGGGCAAAGAGACCGATGGCCAAAAAGAAAGAAAGAAAAAAGAAAAAAGTAAGCGGTTAATGGTCCGCCAATACCAAGGCTATCGCGCTCCGCGTATTACCGTAATCGTAAAACATGCAAAAAGACTCGAGCGAAAGAGACGGACGAAAAGGAGGGAGAGAAAAGTGGCAATGGTGGCAAAGGTGGTAGAGCAGCAGGTCGAGCGTGCAAATAAACAGGTGTATTTCTACAGCCTCTAAAGAGATATAAGGCATTGCTCGAAGCTACGAGACTTCAGTTTGCTCAAACGTGCTCGCACGGATAGAAAGTTGCCAAATCGGGTGCAACACGCTGTCCTTACGTGGCCTTTAACCTCTTCCTATTTTTCTCTTTTCTTCCTTTTATTTCGTTTATTTCGTAGGAACTCCTTCGTATTTCTTTCATTTTTTTTATTCCTCGATCAAAATCCTCGATAATCGATCGTCGGCAAAGTTGGTCTTAGGGTGTAGTCGCAAAAATATCTTGTACTATTAGAACTGATTCGAGCGTCAAGCATAACGGCCCAACGGATTTCAAGATTGACACGTTACTCAAAAACGTGAGCATTCTTTTATTTTCTTTCCTTATTTCTTCCTATTCGAACGTTCTCCTTATACGTCGCAGAATCCAGGATCGTTATAATATCGATCGGGAAAATATAGGCCGAACGTACCGAGATTTCTTTTATCGTATAGCAATAGCGAGGATTAAACTTGGACGTTGAAGGTCGATAAAAGAGTTTGGCAATAGCTTCGTCCACTTCGTTAAACGAGTTTACGAGGAAAGTAAATAGAAATGAAGGGAGTTTAAGCGGAGAGCGTGAACGATCTAGCGCGTCGAAGAATTTGTAGTTTCTTTTCTTTTTTCTTTTCTTTTTTCTTTTTTTCTGTTCCAGAAAAAAGCGAATCGAGCTTAAAAGAACAATGTCGCGGGACGTTCGTCGAGTAATGATATTTTCGCTATATAATCATAATTATAATGACGAACGTGCGACGTGTCGAATGCTTAATTCGTAGAATCTCATCCTGTTAGATAAACGCATACCTCGATACGCATACCTTGCGGTATACCTCGAGGCATCCTTGATCGAGCATCAAGATACTTTCAAATAGGTAGGGGCTATCGGTCCGCTCGAACAATAACGTTCTCGATTAATTTGACCGTAATGTAAGTTTTGAGGCTTGAAAAATGAAATAACGAGATTAGAAGGATAAAATGAGACGGGGAACGGAAAAGTAAGTGCACGTGCTGACTGCGGTAGGAGATAAAATGTAGGTGTTTAGTCACACTCGAAGTTTCGATCCAATCGCACGTTCCTCTTTATCTCGCGATTCGATATTTTCTTCGTATCGTGCAAGTTATTGTGTATTTTCGACTAAACTCGGAAGGATCTCTTTCGATTGGTAGTACGAGGACTTACTAATTTTGCAACGCTTCTGAGCGTAGGTTTTTGCCTAACGAATAATATATATATATATATATATATATATATATATATATATATATATATGTATGTATATATATTGGAACGCGCGTTTCTCTCTCTCTCTCTCCCTCTATAAATATATCAACCGATCTTGCGTTTACTTCGCTAGGTATCTGTGCGTGCTCTTCGTTAAACGTTTTCTTTTGTATTTTCGATCCTTCTACCAAATGTAAATCTTCGACCTCATGGAATTTCGTTTTCAACGATATCTACGTTTTACTTTTAGTCGTGATAAGGAAAATCTCTATCTCGCTCTTGCGCACGCGCGCATACAAACTTTCGCAAGTACATATCCGCGATGACATAAGCGACGAAGCGTGTAAAATCGCTAATTCGTGATAAAATCATTGAATTCATTGCGTTAACGAGCGATGTCCGAGAAATACGTGGATTATCGAACATTTTGTTTGCGTTGAAAGAATCATCAATCCTTGAAGGCGGAGAAAGAAAAGGCGCAGAAAAGGAGAGTGTATTTTATGAACGGGATTAAGGCAGACAGATATAGTTGTACCGAGCCGATGGATAGAACTCGGCTATGTGTTTTACGTGCGATCGGTACTTTATTGTCTCGTTGATGGAAATGTGGCGTATACGAGCGAGACGCCTGACTAGACAGCAAATAGACGTATAAATAGAAAGAAAGGTCGTTATCGATGCTATTGGGAAAGAAACGAAGAGAGAGACAGAGAGAGAGAGAGAGAGAGAGAGAGAGAGAGAGAGAGAGAGAGAGAACACAGCCGCCGACTCTTTGTAATCGAGCAAGCATGTATTTACTTTTGTTCGTATTTTTGAGACCCGCCCTTTCGCTCTCTAAGAGAGGAAGGACTCGCGAAGGTCACCCGAGAAGCGATTGCAGCCGAAAAGATAGAGACGCGCCAAGGGGGAAAACTCGTTTGGCAGGACCGGTCGAGATCTTGAAGAATTATTGGGATTCTTATATTCGTCCGCGTTCTTGAATTCCCCGCACGTTCGAACGCGCGACATTTCCTTAGGATGCCTCACGAAGCTATATCTATCTGATTAGACGAGTACAGGAGAAATGGCAACTCGATCGAAAGAATGAAAATAATGTGTGGAAGAAGGGAAATTTTCACTCAAACCGAAACTCATATAAACCGATCAAGACCCAAGAGTTTTCTTTCGGAAAGTTAAATCGGCTTTTTGCCGATGGTCGTGTACGTCTTGTATTAGGCGGCTATGCGGATATCTTTAGGGATGTAAAACTTTAAACTTTTTCTCTTTTCGAGACAGTAATAACTTTTATCCTTTTCATGATTAATATATATATATATATTATTTTTTCCGAATCAAATTAAGAGAATTAGAAAGAATAAGATCGATCTTTTCACTTCCAACGGAAGAAATTCGTTCGTAAGAATCCTGATCTTAACCCTTACGCCAACCCGTCGCGACATTATTTTCCTACTATCACGGAGCTCGTATAGTTGACGCTCTATAGTCGCTCGTTCTTTCTAGAAAATCCAAATCTTCGGGAATCGAATCCGATCGCGCGGTGAAAGGTGCGGAAAGCGGACTATACGGTACGACCTTTCATTCGTATCATACACATTGGAGGAGTCAACTAAACCCGTGAGATTCCCATATTCGGTTTGCGTCACGAAAATTCGTTCGTTAGGGGAGAACTCGAGTGGGCCGGTTTAGGAGAGGAACGTCCTTAACGATAGTTTTTGATGTTTTCAGATGGCACAGATAATACGAACGATCTACGATGGTTATCGGGACTTGATGGACAATAAGAGTGACCCAAGGGTCAACGATTGGGCCATGATGAGCGATCCCTTTCCTACGCTCTTCGTTTGTTTATTTTACGCTTACTTCGTCAAGGTACTCGGGCCAAGGTTTATGGAAAATCGCAAGCCTTTCGACCTTAGAAACTTCATGATACTTTATAATCTCTTCCAAGTGATCTTTTCCTCTTGGTTGTTTTACGAGGTATGCCTTGGAAAAATATTCTGACGTATCGAATCGGAATTTATAGACGTATCGTTTCTCTAGTGTTTGGCGTCCGGTTGGTGGGGAGCCTACTCGTTCAGATGCCAACCGGTAGATTACTCGGACAATCCAATGGCAATGAGAATGGCTCGTGGCTGTTGGTGGTATTACTTTTCCAAGTTCACCGAGTTCATGGACACGATCTTCTTTGTTCTGCGAAAGAAAAATAACCACATTTCAACGTTGCACGTGATTCACCACGGATGCATGCCAATGTCGGTCTGGTTCGGCGTCAAGTTCACACCAGGTACGAATTAAACGGGCGTTGCAAGTACAAATGCATAATTTCTTTTTTTTTCTCTTTTTTCTTTTCTTCTTCCTTTCTTTCAGGCGGTCACAGTTCCTTCTTCGGCCTCTTAAACACGTTCGTACACATTATTATGTACTCTTATTATCTCCTCGCTGCTCTCGGACCAAAGATCCAACCGTACCTATGGTGGAAAAAATATTTGACGAGCCTGCAAATGATTCAATTTGTTTTCGTCATGATTCACGCCTTCCAATTGCTCTTCATCGATTGCAATTACCCGAAAGCTTTCGTATGGTGGATCGGCATGCACGCGATCATGTTTTACTTCTTGTTCCGTGACTTTTACATCGGGGCTTACAAGAAGAAGAAAAACGCGATAAGGAAACGGCAAGAGGAAAGTGGGAAAGAGGAAGAAGAAAAAGAAGCGAGAAGGAAAAAAGAAGAAAAGTACGAACGCGAGTCCATGCGAAATCGTCTTAAGGAGAACGATCTTATTTATGCGAATCAATATAAAATGGCGACCGGGTACATTTCGGACGAGGGCCTAAGAAATCGCGTTTTTATCGACAACCGAGGATTGTCCGACGAATGAGAATGCGATAAGAACGAATGCGATAAGGACGCTGATTGGCTATTAATAATCGAGACTCGCGTCGACGCGGAATCCTCTTCGAAACGGCAGCACAAATAATAGACTTTCTTCATTGCGGTGCGTGTGTGTGTGTGCGTGCATCCCAATGGATAAGAGAGAGAGAGAGAGTGAGAGAGAGGGAGAGGGAGGGAGCTCCTTTCCTCACGAAGGGAACAGCGCGCATTTCCATAAAAGACTATATTTCCTTCCCCGAACATGCCCGAAACATCGTGGGAAATTGAAAAGCTCGAAAGAGATATCGTAGAGTTTTTTCTTTTTTCGAAGCAAAACGACGTTTGGCTCGATACGTTCATCTGTGATAATCATTGCCTCGTGCTAATCCATACTTTATCATTTTTCATTATATTGGATCTGATGCGACGCAATGAGGTGACGCAGGGCAATCGGCACGTGTTACGATGGAGGAAAGAAGAAGAAAAAGAAGAAGTAAAGAAAAATAAAAAGAATAAAGGGGATAAAATGAAATAAATGTCGAGAAATATTTTTTTTTTTTCTTTTTTTTTTTTCTTTTTTTTTTTTTTCATCGCAATCGTGAATCGATTCAACCCAGACAGCATTGATTGACGTGATATTTATCTCGAAATAAAACGATCCTTGTTAATCTCCTTAGCGATTAGAACGAGTTCTAATTTGATATATAATGGTAGGTATATTTGTACATGTTCAGATCAACGAAATAATTATTGGACGTATTTATTTAACAACATCTATTGAAAGGTTAAATTACCGATTGAAAACAATCTTTCTCCTTTTCGCGACAATCTCGTCGATAAGAAAAAGATTTTTCTCCGTTTTACCGATCCGCTTTGGTTATATCAAGGAAACGTATGTTGCGTGGCGAGGCGAGGCGAGGCGAGGCGAGGCGAGGCGAGGCGAGGCGAGGCGAGGCGAGGCGAGGCGAGGCGAAGCGATTGCAGTATTCTTACTTGTCGACGAGATACGAGGAAAGTTTGCTTACGTTATAGCGCACTCTGATATCAGTTTGAGGAAACAACGGAACCATCGGCCCAGGGGAGAGGAGACATTTAGCTACTACGAATAAGAGACGATCGCTAAAAAATGTATAAATATTATCGTGCATACTTTTGTCTATTGTTACGCGCTACTCTCGGCGATTGTCGTTTAAGGGAAAAGTCGAAAAGGGAATCGTCGAGGTATGAAAAAAGAAAAGGAAAATAGGACAGAGATAGGTAATAATGGTCGTGGCGAACGAAAATCTATTGGTTCGGATAGGCGCTTCGCGTTTCCGAGAAGCGTCCGGTGTTAATTTTCAATGGTGAAAGTAGCCATGGTGAAAGTGGCACGAGGCATGCGACGGAAAGAAGGTCGCGCGTATCTATTCTACGTGAACGTGCACGGCAACACGAACGCACCACGGTAAGGTATTGGTAAATAGGGTACGTTCGGCTATTACGCCTGGGATGCCATTTTTCGAACTCGTCTCGTACTCCAAGAAAAGGCGTTTACAAAAGAGCGCCGTTCGCGGAAGGTGACGATAAAAGTCCATTTGATCTAAGCGCGCGATCTTTACGAAGAAGATTCTAGCTAATTATGCAATCACTATAGGACTCGTTAGAGTATACGCGACATCCAGCTAAATGGATTCTCCTTTTATGAGAGTCTCGAAGACAGAAAGTCGATGTAATTTAATCGAGAGATTCTTCGAATTCTCAAGTACGACTACGAAATCTCTACAAGATGGTCGACTCTCGAGTGTGTCTGTCTATTAGTAGTTTTGTTTTTCCTCTCTTATGTCCGAAGGACCGACCGGGTCTTATTTCATAATTCTTTCCGTATTTTTTGCACTTTACCTGTCTCAACGAAGAACGCTCTTTTTCGCGCTCGAATAGCGTGATCTTCGTACAGGGTTATTGATAGAGGAAGAGAGAGAGAGAGAGAGAGGGGGGGGGGGAGGAGAAACCTTGAGTTCGTAGTCAAAGAGTAATGTCGATAATCGGCATTACGTCGTCGATGAATATAATCAGCAAAAGTATACAAAATAATTGCCACGTTAGACCTTTGAACAACGAATTGACGTAAAATATCTTAAGAACGTGTCAAACAGGATACAACGAAGACTATACGCGATCAAATATGGACGTTTCAATGGCACTCGAAAGGTAGGAACGTCGATAGGCTTTCGCAAGAAAATCATATTCATTAGCTTTTAGAGGCTTCTGTCTCTCCCAAGACGTTCTTTTTTTTCTTCCTTTTCTTTTTTTCTCTTTACCTTAGAAAAAATTCAAGTTGGAAAATATTCTTGATGAAAAGATAATTCGTCGTACGGATATAAAATTTAACATTCTTATTATCGTAAGAATTAACACGTCGTACGTAAATACGTAGATATAGGCTTGGCATTCGCGCGTAGAACGAAAATGTCCGAGAGACTGTTAAAATTCGAAACTATCGACTCGATAAGACTCGATAATGTCGTACTTGGCGCACCAATATTTCATACGATTCACGAAATCACGGATAAATGAAAATACGCAAAGTTTTGGGTTTCGTTAGATTTACAATTTAGGTGTTATCGATACGACGAGCAAATATGCGCTCGTAACATTAACGTAATTACTCGGAGGAATTTAATTTATACGTAAATACCTGAAGAGAGGAAAAGTTATTATTGAAAATAAGATTTATTACGGTTACGATTACAACTCAATGAGAAATTCCGAGAAATTGGAGACGTTTTCTTCAAAAGAAAAAAGATTCTTGGGTTACTTCTTACGTTCAAAAGTATGAAAGTTCACGTGAAAACGAAGAGAACTTTGGCATCTTATGTGTGCGCGTATCTGATCAAAGTGCGTCATATGCAAAAGTTAACATGAAAATGCGATTATAATAATGTATGTAATTATGCAGTCATCGATATGGATTTAATTTTATGATAAATTGATTTTCATTCGTTCGTTTAACTTTACTTCACCCTCCTTCGTTCGATCAAACGTCGAAGGAATTGTAGAGAAACGTCGAGAAACGCATCTTATTAATACGATTCTATGAATAGTAAATAATAAAAGTGTTAAGTGATAATATCATATAAAAATTACCACATTATTATACGTTCTACGTAAAGAAATTTTTCGAATAAGCCTCGTGACCAACGACGGTATATACCGTCGAGAACGCGCAGAAGCATGAAGATTTAAAGGTATACGCAATCTCGAAGGATAACCTAAATTCGTAACGCGGGAAAATTTCGAACGAGGAAAAGAAGCTGTGGTAGGATCGCAAAGGTAGGAGTCACGTGGGTTAAAACGTTATTAGGACGTACGAATTCGCTTTGTCGAAAAGAAATCCGCAAAACGAAGAAAAATGATCTCCAACTTGCATTCAATTCATCGAATACAATTGCGCGAGGTGGCATCGAGTTGCGATGCTCCGTTCGCTCGACTTACTTTAAATCTCCTTCGCTCTCTTTCTCTCGAAGCGTAACAGACGACAAAATCACGGCTTACCTTTTTTCCTTCGCAAAGGATCTACGATTAAAATATGGCATTAACTTCCAACCTCGAATACGATTATCTCTTAATTGATTAAGGATGTAAATCATGCGTCGATAGGGTTCTTGTCAATGAATTAAAAATAAATCCATTGGAACGTTATCCAACGAATAAAGTCCAAGAACGTAGATAAAGAAAACATTGGAAAGAAATGATTCGAGGGGATAAGAACGAAAGGTATATACCGCAAGATGGCGCTTGCGTTCTCATTGACCCTAATGCTCCCATCTCTCCTTCCGTTTAATCTCGATCGTAAAAGGAAATGGAAGAGCGAGAGCGAGAGAGAGATAGAGACTGCGTGAAATGGGCAGAGGGCGCAAAGATCGATCCAGTTGAGTTTGGTCAGTCATAGTAACGCGTGTCGTTGGATATACATTTGCTCGTTTGTCGCGTGTCGCGAGAAGGGTCGTGACGAGCGGGGAGGAGTAGAAGGAGAGGAGCGGTAGGTTGCGCGAGTTATTGAAAAGTGTTCGCTTCCTTTGAGAACAGGCAAATTCGGTTTTGCGTTGGTCAGAAACGTCGACGAACGAACGAACGAACGAACGAACGAACGAACGAACGAACGAGCGAGCGAGCGAGCGAGCGAGCGGTCGACCAAGGAACTCGCGTTTTTTTCCTCGCTCTTTCTCTCTCTCTCTCTCTCTCTCTCTGCTTATGCGAAAGCGCGCGCGCAATATCATCTCTCTCCCTCTTACTCAATTTTCGCCCTCCCGTTCCCCACTCTTCGGGCGCTGCACCAAGCTAAAGAATAAAGAGAAGGAGAAGGAGAACGAAGCAAGCGAAAGAAGATCCAAAGGAAGGTGGAGGTAGAAAAGAGCTTTAGTAAACGTTTCGGAGCTGTCGTCCGTTTCCTCAGTTTTATGATAATCGTTCTAAGGTGTGGATGTACGCGATATAAAAAGGCCGAGAAGAAAGGAGAAGGAAATAGATAGGCAGACAGATATATATATATATATAGAGAGAGAGAGAGAGAGAGAGAGAGAGAGAGAGGGAGGGAGAGAGAGGAAAAGCAGATAGGCGCTCGAGACGTCAGAGAAAAAAGCCGGAGAGAGATAGATCGAGAGAAATAAGTGACTCGATTAGATCGATCGTAGAATTTTTCTGGCGAAAGACTCGGTGGACTTTATGTGTTCGATCAGGTGACAGGAAGGAAGTCGCGAGAGAGGTAAGGTGCCGTGTCGCTACGAGAATCGGAGATTCCTCTGGAAGTGAGCCGAGAAGAAGAAAACGGGACAGAGGCAGAGGACACAGAGAAAACGGACGAGAAGAGAAAAAAAGAAAAAAACAGGTTGGTGTCCTACCGTCGTCTTTCCATTTACCTTACGATCATTCGTTTGCGCTCGCGAGGCGTGCCTGGTAGCGCGCGCCTTTTAAGGTTAGGACGTGCGATCGATTCTCGATGTACACTCGACGCGCCGAGAACGCGATTAGTTCACATTACCTGCTTCGACGTTTTCTCTCTCTCTCTCTCTCTCTCTCTTCGTTTCTCTTCTCGGAAGAGAATTTCGATCGGGGTGAGATGACAAGAGACGAGTGTTATTTGCGCACGTCCTATCCTGAAAACATAGAAAGAAATTTGAGAGAGAAATTCGAGAGCAATTCCTCGTGGACGTGTCCCCGTCCATCGACCGCCGACTAACGGGTAAAGAGCGCGCCCTACGATGTTCTATTCTTTCGTTGTCGTTGGCCGCCGTACGGCCGTGTGTTGCCTATCCACGTTCGAGTCTCGGTCAGCCGGACAAACTTCTTTTCCATTTTTAATACATTACGAATTTGCATTTCAATGTGACATCGTTTACTTAACGGTTTCTAATACAAGAGTTAACCTAACGATTTATGTTAAACCATTTCCGCCTTCTTCCCTTTCTATAATATAGATTTCTCTATATAGAATATTTTCGAATGCGAAAATTTCGTACATAAAAGATATCTTCTACGCGACCACACGAGAGTCATTTCTTCGGCGATGGAATTGCCGATGAGAATTTCTCGTTTGAATTTCGCGCGTACATGTACTTTGCTCCTCGAGATACATCACTTCGGACATAACTTGTATTATTATCTAATACACGGAGAGAAAGTTTGAGTCGGCCGAACGAGCGAACGAACGAACGAACGAACGAGAGAGAGAGAGAGAGAGAGAGAGAGAATTTTTCTAAAGTCCGATTCATTCGAGGAAATGAATTAAAAATATTTACATATTTCGCCATCTTAATTATGTCACATGCCGAACATGTATATATATTCGATCGAATCGAACGTTTCCGATCGTATTATATTATATGTATATATATAGTTTACAATTGCGATAGCGCGAACCGATCCTACTCGCGCGTTAGTCGCCTCTCTCCCTCGACATTTCTTTCCCGTTTGCCGCAGACTCCGCGTCGCTTAGGCGCCAGATACGTCACGAAAGGGAAACACGCACCTTGACCGCTCCTTGACTCGTAAGGGGGTGGAAAAGGAGAAAAAAAAAATTGGATCGATATGGAATGAACATCGAGCGCACTGTTAGCGACGCGTCATTCTGTGAATTATAATCGAAACTATAGGGCGCGACTGTAGGAATTTGACCTGTCCGCGCGAAATCGCCGTCGAATGTTTAAGAAAATCATTCGCTCGATAACCGTCCAAGTTTTTTATCAAAGCTACGAGCTTTCCTCGAGTGTTTTTTCTGTTCCCTATTGTCGCATATTCATCAGCGATTCGTAACTTAGGCCGAGGAAGCGCGCGCAAAGACAAAGGATTATTTTCTAGTCTCGCTCGCACCTCGTAATACGGACGAAGGAACGTATTTTGTTCGTTCGTTCATTCGTCCGTCCGTCCATCCGTCCGTCCGTCCGTTCCCTGTCGGACGGTTTACTTTAGAAAGTGGTTTCCTCGCGTCGGCGGTCACGTTTTACCGAGGCCCGCAAGCTTCGAGGGAAACGCGGACGAAATCACCGGCGGATGTAGCCGAACCATTACGAAATGTAAATCCTGTTCCGTGTCTAAAAGGAAAGAAAGAAAGAGAATGGACACACTTTTTACTTTTGACTTTATACTTCTTTCTGTTTCTCTCTCGCGCGCGCACGCTACTATCTTACATAAGCAGCGAAATCTTATTGAATGAAGGAAAAAAGAAATAACCGGTTGCGAACGCCATAAAGAGAGAGATAGAGAGAGAGAGCGTATTGGTTTTGGCCGCGTCATCGATATGCCTCTTGCCCGATGCAATTGTTCGATTTATCGATGTAAACATTTCTCTCTCTTTCTCTCTCTCTCTCTCTCTATCTCTCTCTTTAACGCGGTTCCCGACGATAAATTCGAGACAGATCCGAAAAGTCTCGAGCATTATCGAGATAACGCGGTACACCATTACAAAGTACACCTCCGATGTGCGAAAATCCGATGGAATACGAGACTCGCCGAGAAGAGCGCATATTTTCGTGTTTCCTCCTTTCGAACCATCTTGTTTACTTTGCCCACGTCATCTTATTCTTTCCTCGTTTCGTCAAATTTCTTCTCATCGATCGGAAGAAAAAATGAAGACGAGCAGGTTCTACTATCGCGTTCTTATCTTCTCCCTTCCACACGAATTCCCCGTTTCTGCATGCGATCCCTTTCTGATCGTTCCGTTTAATCGGGATGCAGGCAACAAAATGGTGATGTGTTATGCCGTAAAGGCTTAAGTATTACTCGTACCAGTTTTTATATTCACCTTATCCCTCTTTTTCCGAAAGTTCAATCGTGTCCTTCGATCCGTGCCTTTCAATTTCCTGTTTGTTTAATTTCGCGTGCGCTATTAAATGATAAGACAAAAGATAAAGAATTATCGGAGTTGTCCGAGTATACTATACGCAATTATCGTAAATCTCTCTAATCGTAGAGAGAGGCGTAATCGTTGGCAAATGTCTTTCCGCGACCGGAATTTTAGTTTTAACACGCCTTTTTCGACTCGGATTGCGTAATTAAAGGACAGAATTGTAAGTACTTCGATTTGTATTCGTTTAATCGATCCTTATTATTATTTCAGATCTGAATCAAGATGACGAATATCGTGGCTGATTTGATTCATGGCTACAGGGATCTCATGGACAATAAGTCCGGTGAGTTGTAAATTTTCTTTTCGTTTTCCTTTTCGTTCCCCCTCCCCTACCAACACCCACCCGATCTTTCCCTCCGATCACGCTCTTCCATCGCGTCTTTATTGCTTTTCCTTTTTTTTTTTTTTTTTTTTTTTTTTTTTTTTTTTTTTTCCCGTTGCGCGCCATAAGATCCGCGCTCTCCGTTAGGCTAGGCGTCGCTAGGCAATAAACCGGCAGAAGGAATTAATGCGCGCAGCTAATGCGATTGGAAATGCCGTTGGAAGAGAAGGAGGAGGCTGTGGATCGTTTCGAGATAATCCTTTGCCCGCTCTCTTTTCTGCGACTTTCGTTGTCGTCGAAAAGCAAATTTTCTTCACCCGTCGATGAAACTAGAGTTTGCGTTAATCGTTGTATATGATATCTATAAGCAGGTACGAGAAAGTGGCACGCGAACCAAAAGAGTTCGCAATATCGAACGAGTTCGATGAGGCGCTACGGTCAGCATTGTTGCAATAATCGTCGTTTCGTGGCTTCTGTATAAACGAATACGCATATGCGGAGCCATTACGGGTCACAAGTCGTATATGTAAAAGGAGAAGGAAAGTGTTCTCGCCCGTTATGCTATATATTGTAACATTTTTTTGTTTATGTAACAGCCGCGACACGGATTATCGCGGACAGGTTTAAAGGATCAGAGCGCTCGATAAATGAGCTTATTTTTGAAGATCTATACACTTGAAGCGAATATTTTTTATCTCTTGCCCACATACTAGTTTATATTTTAAACGATCTCTCTTAAGAAAAATTACTGAAAAATATTAAAAAATGAGGTCCTCCTCCGCGCGAAAATTTCACAACAAACGAATCAATATTGAAAAAAACAGTTAACTTTCGCTGCACAATTCGTAACGGAATGCTTTTATAGCCATGGCAGACGCACTTTGCAGTACAAAAGATCTAACTATTAAATCTATCGCTTTGTCCGAGTAATAGTAAAAAATAATCGTCGATATGACACCGTAAAGCAGTCTGCTCCCCAACAGTCGTCCGTCTTCAGAAACAATCAAACCTGAGCCTTTTCCCATTTTTCCTGTTAATTTTTCTTTTCTCCTTCGCAAGAAAAATTTAATATGCTCGATGACGGCATCGTGAAACGACTGGTACAATTTTTCTATTTCTCGTAAAGCAGCAATTCTTAACAATCGGAATGCTAAAATAATTCGTCTGTTTATGTCATACGCAGTATTTTTTTTTTTTTTTTTCTTTTTTTATAAGAGTCACCATTAATGGAAAAACCGAGTCCACGAATTACAGAAGAAAAGATTGGTGAAAAAGTTTAGAATTCTGTGCACATACAATAGATAGAACCAGGTATGCGCGTACGGATCCAAACGATTCAAAACTCTCGCAGCTGCCCGACCGTTCAACCTAAAAACATCTAAAAGTCAATTTGTCGGTCGATCAAAATCGATATTTTGAAACTTCTCGCCTAATCTTATATGTCCCTTGATCGATCGAACTAATCTGGTTCGGCCGATTTTTTATTATAGCTGCGTAATAACAGCAAAAAAAAACTGTCTCTTTCAAAATCGTAAATCGTTTTAACATTCGCTAATGCATATTGATACGTTCGGAACGACGAGTCGAAATAATATTTGACGGTATTTCTTCGATAACGCGTTGTTAACGCGACGGTGAAAGATTGTTTTGATTTAATGAACGACCACGCGTCGTATGCCATTGAATTGTTACGCGTACGTTGGATTTTCTTACGATTGATGAAAAACTCTGATGAGAAATGGACGTTTCAATTATTTCGTTTGGTTGCCTCAACGAATCTTTTTTGCACGTTTATTTCATGTCACCGAGTAAAAAGGAAGTGCGCGATCGATCGATCATTTCAATGTATACGATTTAAATATAATGTTAATGCGATTTAATATCTGCCTTTTTGTTACAATTACAATGGTATTTTATACGATCGGACAGAGGTTTAATAATTTATTCTTATCGGACTGTTAAAATAGGAAATGAAATTATAAAGATCAACGACCTCGTGCGAGTTATTTTTATATACGAGCGCATTGCTGGCTCTCGTACCCGAAACACGTTTCCTTTCGATAAATCAGACGAAATTCGTCTTCCTTTGCCGTCTTTTAAATCTTTGGGTAGCGGAAAAATAGGGCGCTAAAATATAGTGTGCCAAGGTAGCTTCTGG
Organism: Vespa crabro; assembly: GCF_910589235.1. Taxonomy (NCBI): domain Eukaryota; kingdom Metazoa; phylum Arthropoda; class Insecta; order Hymenoptera; family Vespidae; genus Vespa; species Vespa crabro. The sequence goes on along the minus strand of NC_060955.1, from coordinate 24,328,813 downwards.
TCAACGGAAAAATGCATTTTTCTCTTTTTCTTCGCCCGTGGGCCCACGCAAACGTATGTAAGTAAATTTTTCATCTTTCGACGAATATTTTCAAATCGGAAATAATGCATTCAAAGGCTCAACACGCAGAAGCACACTTTGCATACTTTTAGTGCGCTCTCTCCTCCCTTTAGGCTCGTACTCGTTCGCACGAGTAGAGGAGAGACGCCTTGAAAGCTCTGCGCTAAAAGCGCCTTCTCTCGATCGATGCTATCCCTTAATTAGAGAGAAAGAAGGAAAGAAAAAGAACGAGGATGGAGGAGGGCGGAGGGGGGAGGGGTTTGTAAAAGAAAAAGAGCTCGTACCGGTTATATGTATATTCTATACGTTTCATTTTCTTTCTATATTATCGCCCTCGTAAAATATTTTTCGGAGAAAGCGTAAGAATGAACGACGAAAAGAGCCGGTAGTCCAGTGGTCGAGGTAATGCGCCTCGAGAAGAAACTAACGGCCGTCCTTTGGCGAAAATAAAAGGAGGGAGAGAGAAAGAAGAGGAGAAAAAAATTATGGTCATAACGGGACGAAAGTAGAGCACGCGCGGCCGTTTTGAAGCCGGGGTCGGTGCGCTCTCGGGGGAAAGCTTGGGAGGAGAGAGAGAGAGAGAGAGAGAGAGAGAGAGAGAGAGAGAGAGAGAGAGAGAGAGAGAGAGAGGAGAGATGGCAATAAAAAGTTTGGAGGAGGGCTTCGATCGGGGATTCGCGCTTTTAGCCACTTGGAAAACTCTAGGTACATCCCGGAAGCGGGGGCGCTAAAGCGAACGACGACGATCATCCAGGAGGCTTAGCTCGACGATTTCTCCCTCGCTCTCGCTCTTTGTGCAATCTCCCGACACTTGGCTGCGCTTCCACGATCCGCACCGACGAGAGACTCTACCACCGGAGCAAAGTACTTGCTCGATGCTAGTCTTCTCCCTCTCTCTCGGTCCCCCATTTAATCGATAATCCGCTCCGCCACGAAACTCGGAAAGATGAAGCGCATCCCTGTTGATTCGTCCTACTACGGACAGTCGTACGCTTTCTTCGCAGGACCTTCCGAGGACACGGTTGTTGGTGGTAAGAGCGAGAGGAGGGTCAAAAAATAGGCGCGTTTATATACATAGGTGTGTTATGAACCTCTGTCCATCGCGTGCGCAATCGAGGTGGCGACGAGGTCACACGAAGAGCGCAAACTTAATTTACTGGAAAGACCGACGATGCGCTCTTTCTCTCTTAGGGGTTGCCGTTTAGCTGGGTAAAAAGCGCGCAACAAATTTTATTCCGCTATAACAGAGATATATTACCCCGTCTTGGTTCGAACAAGGATGAAACATTACGCGAATAATTGAATGGAATACGATATCGTATTTTAGATATATATCGTATTTTTGGATAAACAAGTACGCGTGACTTTGGGATTAATTATTATTACGATTACGTAGACATGAATTTAGACTTTTATCGCTAACTGACGTAAATATTATTATTATCGATAATAATATTCATGTTATTTAAATTATTTTAATACCGAAAACTATACTTCCTTTAAATTTTAAATTATTTGCGACAAAGATTAGCATAATCGGTGTAAAGTAAGCTTTTGTTTTTTCGAACAGAACTTTCTTATCTAGTCTGAGACCTTTCTCATTTCGAGATGTGTTAATCGTTAATTTTCTCTATTACGTATGTAAACTACGTAAACAGGACTATCGCGGTGACCATTGTTCTCCGGGTGTTAACTCGTGTCACACTAATCGCTGGCATTGGTCGTTGAATCGAAACAAACGGTCGAAAAAATGAAGAGAGAGAGAGAGAGAGATCGCGAGGGGACGAATTGAAAAAATCGCACCTGTACGAGGCGTAATTGTAATTTCTAATTCATTTGTTGTTGATTATTTTCAGATCCTAGGGTAAACGACTGGGTGATGATGAGCAGTCCCTTCCCAACGATGGCCATATGCCTGTTTTACGCATACTTTAGTAAAGTAATAGGACCGAAGTTGATGGAAAACAAAAAACCGTTCAATCTTCGACGTATCCTAATCGTTTACAATCTCGTACAGACCCTCTTTTCCACATGGATCTTCTACGAGGTTTGTATATCACCTTATATCGCATTTATATTAGCTTTTACTCCGAGGAAGCATCGATAACGGATATCATGGTCGATCCTTAATTACTTTGACCGTGCTGCGTCGCTCGCTCGCGATTAATTAAGTTGATGAAGGAATGCGTCTCTTAATTTATCGAATGCGCTATATTTGGCGCTCTTTTATTAATATTTTCATTGCGTCGCGCATATCGATGCGCGCCTATCTACTCTCTATCTATCGTCCATTGCAGAGCAGATGCGCAACCAACCGATCAACCGGCGAGACGCGATCAAATTTCAAAGTTGATACGAAGGGAAAAAAGAAAGGAAGAGAGAAAAAAGGCCTAATCTCTCTTCTCTAATCTATATTCTAAATTCGTTTCGTTGTTAATAGGTCTCAACTGATGTTATTTTTGCGTTGTACAATACTTTGATAGAATTCAAATGAACGCCATAAATGGGCAGCGGGGCGTTTACGATGTGGATTAAACGACGCAAGTATTCGCATCGGATTCCTTTCTCTCTCTCTCTCTCTCTCTCTCTCTCTCTCTCTCTCTCTCTCTCTCTCTCTCTCTCGACAAAGTTTCGTCGATAAATCGGATCTCAAGCAATGCCCGCGAGCGTTATTAATCGTCCGTTATTGATAGTACCACATCGTGTCGGTATTATTTACACTCTTTGGACTGCCTCGAAATTGAACTTGCTCGCAAAGAAAAATAAGGAAAAGCTGTATTAGCTATTTATAAAATAGTTGATTTATTTGGACGTAAACTCGTAAAATTCATCGATACGATTATAATCATGGCAATTATTTAAGCGCAGGCGTTTTTCCAACGAGACAAAGCCAATGGTATAAAAAGTATTTTCTTATTGCAAACCATTAAAGCTATTATCTAACGCTTTTTGGTTTAATAAAATTATGAAAAGCTTATAAACATATCGATATCTTTATGTTCGATTCGCGATAGAGGTATAAATACGTTTGATTGCAGATATTAAATCGCTAGAAATACGCTATAAAAAGTGATTCGCGCAGAAGTTGTTAGGAAGGATTATAAAAGTTGTCGCGCGTCTATCTCGATGCCGAAATAAACGCCGACTCGAGATAGATTCCGAAGCTATTTCCAATCGAACGTGTAACAGGAATATTAAGATCTTGTCTTAACGTTTGCCACTTACCGAGAATCTTGTTTAACTTTAAAATATATATTCGAAATTTAAAATACATATTTGAAATCGAATAGGTCGCGCGACAAATATCGTTGTTCCTCTGAGAATCCATCCATTGTTCGTTCGCCGCTCGTCGAAGCTCGTCGAAGCATCCAGAGAGAAGAAAATCCCTCAAGATTTATTGCTTTTAAAATGAAACTCTCTATCCTTCGATTTATGATGTTAGCTGGACGATGAAAATTTCATCGCGCGGTATATCTCGATTCGTAATGCTTATCGTTCGTCTTGTAATTAATAAGTCATTTAGCAAAGGAATAACTAATCTTTTGTCGATAATCGATTAGGGAAAAGAACAATCTTCCCCGATATGAAATTCTCGAAAGAGAGTCGTCATCGAAATTCTCGATAATAGCCTTGAAATAATACTTTCCCGAGCGATTTATCTTACAAAGTACACTCTTTAAAGTATTACGTAGAGCGACGATATCACGCATCGCAGCCTTGACACGCACCTCCTACGTGCGTACGTAAGTACGCTTTTGATCGTGCGCTCTCGTCAATGCGTCTCCGCACAGAAGCAAATCTTAGGAGCTCTCGTTGAGCATTGCTACCAGTCGTAGTAGTAGTAGAAGACGAGCACCGACTCTATGTACTCACGAATCGCGGCGTCGGTCCGTTTGTCCTATCGACACTTTCAGGGTTGCGTCAAGACGGTCAAGTTCGTGAGGAGGATCGTCTCTTCCTATTTTCTTTCGTGCTTATCGTTCTATCTATTCGATTCCTCGGAGAGAGATCGGCCGACGAAAATACCAAAATGATGACCGATCGTTAGTTCTGTTACATCTATCTCGATGCTATTCGAAATATACAAGTTTCTCTTTCTAACATGATTACGAGTTCTATATATACGCGTATGTTCTTTAACGTCGTCTCGGACGTATTGAATTTATTTCGCGTTAAGATCGAAATCAACGAGGACAACAAGGAGGAAAACAAGGTGCCGCTCGACGACGACGTGTCGTCTATTCAGGCCATGTGCTCTGATTATTCCCCGAGATCGATCGATGTGTTAGGGACGCGAGAGCTTTGAGGGTGGCTGGATATAAAAGAGAGAGGGAGAGAGAGAGAGAGAGGGAGAGGGAGAGAGAGAACCTTTCGGTTTTGGAGGAATTAAAAGTACCTAGTGACCGACGATTCCTTCATCGAGTAACGACGGTCGGCCGCAAAGGATTGATATCGCTTTGATAGCTCGGTCGAGCGGAGTAGTATATAAGGCGTGTCTCTCAAGCACCCACGTATACGTATATACGTACCGTAGACGTGACATACGTATTTATATGTACGACACATACGTACTTGAACCGCTTCGTACAGTGACCTAAAAGCCACGCTAGCTTCCTCGTAAACGATTCTTCCACTATCACCTCCTGCGCCAACGAAGGCTGCTTCTAGAGCGAGTTCAACTTTGAACGAAGCCCGTTCGCATGATTTACCTCGTCGCCTCTATTTCGTATTATATCAAAGTCGTAACGTTGCCGTACTTGACGGTCCTCGAGCACCTCTCATCTTATTTCTTTCGATGATTCAGCATTTAGCACTTCAACATTTTGAAAGTCCTACTTGCGGTTTTACGCGGATTAACGTATTATTAGGTCATCGATCGATAAGAATTAAAAGTCTCGATTAAAAAAAGATTCCCAATGCGTTCGACCACATGTTTTGAACACATTTATAAACACTTATCAAATAAGCAGCAACGAAAAAAAAAAAAAAGAACGAAAAAAGAAACAAGTTTCTTTCGTCCCCACTTTTTTTTCTCTCTACGATCTTTTCCCCCACTCGTTTCTCCTCTTTCTCTTTAGTTATCGTCGATATACATATATCTAAACTTTTTCTGGTGAGAAAGGCGTAAAAAATCTATTCCTCATCGAGCGTGCCTTCGCGATTATCTTATTTAATTTGACACCCATGATTCCAACCTTTTTGTCTATTTTTTTTCTTTATCATTGCAAACTCTTTTGCGATATAAAAAGCTCGTTTTTGAATACTCGTGGAAACGCAATTATGTATTCTTTCGTTTTTGCGATCGATTACGACATGTAACATTGAAACGTCCTTCCGAAACGAATAACTTGTTTTTCTCCTGAGCAAAGTCTTTAAATAATTGAGCATACATGCGTAAAAGAGTGAAAATAAGGAAGATAATATTATACCAAACGGTATATCTCTTTTCAGTATTTGATGAGTGGCTGGGCGAGAGGATACAGCTTTCGTTGTCAGCCAGTCGACTACTCGACCAGTCCTTTAGCGCTCAGGATGGCGAACACATGTTGGTGGTATTACTTCAGCAAATTCACCGAATTCTTCGATACGGTGAGAATACATATGAGGAATAATAGTTAAATAATATCTAGAATGGAAAGGATCGATTATTAGGGACCGATATTAAGCTTGATAACGAAGATTCTCGTCTATTTTCGCAGCTGTTCTTTATCCTGAGAAAAAAGAATCAACACGTGTCCACCCTTCACGTGATACACCACGGCGTGATGCCCTTTTCCGTATGGATGGGAATGAAGTTCGCACCGGGTGGTCATAGTACATTCTTCGCCCTCTTGAACACTTTCGTCCACATAATCATGTATTTCTATTACATGGTCGCGGCGATGGGCCCGCAATATCAGAAGTACATATGGTGGAAAAAGTACCTCACAACGCTACAAATGGTAAGATAACAAGTTAAGGATTTCCTTAAGGAAAAAGAATAGAGTAATGTTTAAAAGAGTAATAGATACATCTTTGTAAAACGAAAGAATCGTTCAAAGATCTCGCTCTCCCCATTTTTTTTCTTCTTTTTTCTTTCTTTTTCTTTTTTCTCTTCTCCTTTTTTTTTTTTGCTTTTTTTTCTTTTTTTTCTTTTTTTTCTTCATTTTTCTTTTAATTTTCAGGTGCAGTTTGTATTGATCATGATGCACCAGTTTCAGTTGCTCTTCACGGATTGCGACTATCCTCGAAGCTTCATGATCTGGATAAGTCTCCATGGTTTCCTCTTCTTTGGTCTTTTCTCGGACTTTTATAAAACAAAATACACAGTTCAGAAATCGAGGAGTAGGATGGCAAACGGCACGAACAACGGTGCGTGCATGCCCGTCCTCGACGATTATCCGACTAAGTCAAAGCAAAACGGTATATCGACGTACGCGACCATCTACAACAAAGAGTACAACAGTTGTTACAGCAATGGCACCAACAACGGCTACGTGGCGAACAACAACACCGAAAAGAAGCTCGCTTAGGGCCGTGCCGTCACATCTCGAAGAAAGTTCAAAGACTTGCTTCGAGACGCGAAAGATCCGCTCGTCTCATCGAATTTTACATTCCGTTAACAGCAAATAATACGCGTTGACGCAACGTAGACGACAGTCGCTGCCAAATGATCGCACATTGTCCGCCATAGACGAGATAGAGAGACGGATGAGGAAGTGACGATTTTTTTTCAGGGAGAGAGAGAGAGAGAGAGAGAGAGAGAGAGAGAAAATAGTCCACGTCGATGGGTTCGTCGAAGAAAAAACGCACCTTTCTTTTCTTGCTTCAGCTTGATCCATCATTTTCCATAATAACATTGGCGATACGACTTTTCGTAGAAAACGACGTTTCGTCTAACGTCACGTACGTACCACGTCCATTATTTACGCGACACTTTGTTTCGGTGTCGTGACGCTAAAAAGAAAGAAGATGGTAGAATTGTTGCGTTTAATTTTTCGTCAAAAGGACGAAAGACTCGATTCTCAAATAACGAGGGATACGTAGTAGAGCGGACATGGATACGTGTCCGAGAGGACGAGCGGATTACAAGGGCGAAACGCGCACAATTGTAAAAAGATAAGAAAAAAAAAGAAAAAAGAAAAAAAAAGAAAAAGAAAGAAAACTAAAAGGAACAAAAAAAAAAAAGAAAATTTGAAAGAAAAGAAGTCACGCCCTTGCTTCGCGTGCGTTTCTTCTTTTTTTCTTTTTTTCGTCTTTTGTAAGCTGCCGTTGCACGTCCAACTAACATAAACGTGTGATGTTTCATATGTGATTTTAAGCTATTATGGCTGGTAAAAGGGTTGGGTAGGTGGATGGGTGGGAGGGTTGGTTGGGTAAGGGAAATCATCTTTGGAATCTTGCACGCCAACGCGTTTACGTGTTGCACGGGCGTGCGCGCGTTCACCTACACTTTCACGTAGGACATAGACATAAGATATTATACATGGAAAATCGATCACTATCCCGAACTCTACTTCTCGTTTCATCATCATCGGAATCATTCTTGTCTTGTCCGCGTCTCTCTATTGCCCTTATTGTGTTCAAAGGCTTTGATGTTGGATCGTAGAGTTAAGCGTTTGCCCTTTGCGTGCGCGCGCGCATTCGAGGATCGCGCGATAAGGTGCTGATTCTAAGTTACTATAGCGTTTCTAATAGCGCGTATTAATGCTTGGAGAAGAGGGGGGAGGAGTCCATTTTCAATGGAAATTTTCGATCGTTCGATGAGATCGCTGGAAAAGGACAAATTCGAGTGCTGGATTTAAGGAACCATCGTACTTTCGAGCCTGCCTGCCTGCCTGCCTGCCTCTCTGTCTGTCTGTCTGTCTGTCTGTCTGTCTGTCTGTCTGTCTGTCTGTCTATTTATCCGTTGTTTATGATAATTTCTCTCTCTTTCTCTTTTTCCTTCTTCGTTCGTACGTGTTCACGTATCTCTCCTCGTGCTCAACTCCAAATTTCAGAAAAATCTTTTCGTATTGTTTGCCGCATATTTGGGTGAAGCGTCGAAAATTATTTTTCTTTTCCTTTTCTTTATTTTTGCTTTTTTATTTTTTTTTTTGTTTTTTTTTCTGTTTTTTTTTTTTTTTTTTTTTTTTTTTTTTTTTATCATACATGGGTACGCGTATGAATATGAAAGCACCAAACGTAAAGCGAGGCTCCGATAAGGATCGACCAAATTCATACTTTCCGCGTTTTATGCGATTATCGCGAAGATACGAGCGAAGAATCGATATAAACATGCAATCGATTGGTATTTGTCGATTGTATCATCATCTCGTAATATTACACGTACGTGTGGTAAATAGAGGAGAGAGAAAAAATTGAAACGTTTATAAATTATAAACTTGCACTGAAATCGTCGACATTTGTACACTCCCTGTTTTAATGAATGTTTTATTCATGAATGTAGAAAAATTGAATGTGGAGTAAATATTCGACGGGTACATATATGTAACGTGTATCTCGATCGCTTTTTCATTTTTTCTTTTTCCTCTTCACGTTCTCTCTTTTCGGTCGGTCATTTTGATCCATAATTCGACGTCGGCGTTTTCAACCGATCAAAAAGTTTAGCGATTACTTAATACCTTCTTTTTTACGACTTGATCGCAGCAGTGCAAGCACTTGTCCTCTTTTCGTCGCACAAGCGTTCAGGCATACGCGAATACGTGGGAGAAAGAAAACGGAAAAGAATTTGACCACTTGACTGTCGACCTGGATTATAAACTATATATGTATGTCAGCGATTTCATTCTACAAGCTGTTTGTAAATTCCGCATGTTAGAAGCGAGCGAGAGAGAAAGAGAGAGGGGTGGGGGGAAGGAGAGAGGAGAAGCAAACGCAAGAATAAGTAGGCAAAAGTTGAGAAAATTAAGGCAGAAAGCGCTTTTTTTCTTCCTTCAAAACATAAGGAAGCGGAAGCTTCTCGCGTGTCGAAGACAGGCGTGTACCCGAAGGATCTTTTGAATGTTTGAAAAAGAAAAAATAACGAAATTACAAAGATTACTTTTCGATGGCGTATTCGCGCGGAAAAATTCGAATCGATTAACTAGCTGAAAGTGAAGTATCAGACGCTCATGGATTGGTCTAGGCACAAATGGAATTTATTTCTCGCGCAAACGCGAAACGATTCGCGTCGGAAGATCTTCGCGTCTTTTCTTTTCTTATCCTAGCTATTAAAAGGATAAATGAAAATGCACGCGGAAGGGCAGACTCGACTCTGTATCGATTTATAGAGAAGGACCGATATATCTTTGTACATATATATAATAAAAAAAGGGGGAAAAAAAAGATACGAATACGGTATACGTATAAAAATGATTATAACGAAACTTTAGAATCGATCGATAGTGTAAAGAGAATCGTTCAAAGAAGAAATAGAGGATTAAATGTAATAATATTGGCGATCGATCGTCCTTGACTACCGTCGAGAATGACGGACCGCTCGACTAAATGAGACCAGGAAGGACGATTGCATGCGTCTATCTATTGTCGCGTACCTAATGTTATAAGAATACGAACTCTGTAGCGGTTACCGATTCTCATTATATTTTTGTACATAATTGGGAAGAATTGCTCGAGAATAAAAGGAGATTGAAGAAACGACGACGTCTCCCGTGAGGTCCTTGCGGGTAAGAGAGAGAGAGCGAGAGAGCGAGAGAGCGAGAGAGCGAGAGAGCGAGAGAGAGAGAGAGAGAGAAGGCAGTCCTCGTCGATGGATTCATCGTTGGAAAACGCACCTTTCTTTTCTTACATTGTTCCGTACGAAGTGCTGAGAGGGAAAAAAAGAAGATCGTTGGTTAAACTATTCGTCAAAGAGCGGAAAGACTCAAATAAAGAGAGAGAGAGAGAGAGAGAGGAAAGTGACCAATATCGGACCTCTGGTCTCGTATAACTTTCTTATCGTTAACGTTAAAATTCAACAATTGTCCGAAGATTCGCCTCGACAGAATTAATAAAAAAAAGTACATACTAGCGGAAAGCATTATCGAATTTTGGAAAAAAAGTGTCAAAAACGATAGTTTGGATAAAGTGTTCCAAGGTCGGATCCATTATTTCTCGTATATTAAGACTGGCTAATAAAAATCTTAAATCCCATGTAAAATATTAAAAAAGACTTTGGTTATGCGATAGAATCACTTATTTAAACGCACGAGGGAATATTTTGGAACATGGAAACACTTAGAAAATTGAATATAACAAGAATAAATTTTAAATCTTTGTTAATTTTGTTTGCCGCAAATATATTTATTTTCTTTACGTATTTTTTATTGAACGAACTCATCAAAATTGTTTCAGGGACTTTTAGCAACCTTCATTTTCTTTTTTCTCATTGGCCCACACTATCATCGCCCTTACCATCTATTCACTTTCTCTTATTGCTCGTCATTGTGTATGATTTGAAAATTGAAGGAAATAATTTGACTGCAAGAAAATATACGGTGAAAAATGTTCCGACTTTGGGAATGAGAATTGACTTTAGGAACGTTTTTTATCATTACCTCTAACGAACGACTTAAAAAGGCTATAAATTGTTACTTGCAGTCTATTTAAAACGCAATTAAAAGTGAGAAACGTACGTTTATCAATTTCGAGACTTGTTTCGAAGAGATGAGGACAGGATCGGCAGGATGAAAATCGATGCGTCGCACGCTAAATCACATTGACAAAAATGAGTAAGTTATTTCGCGAAGTAACTGTCCCAGTTTGTACAAATATGCGAGATATTATATCTAATAAAATAAGCCGAGTATTCGAGATGGTCGCGGGGGATAGGTCACGACTTTGGTCTCTTACCTCCGCATGTTTGCGAGAACGAGCGGATTTCTTTTCCTCTCTTGTAAACAGCTTTTTGCACGGTCAGCAGTCATTTCTTATCCGATTTTGAAGGCATTTGATAAAATGATTGGATATGGATCTTTGCAACGACGATACGGACGCATACACGCTTATACGTACATATGCAATTGCACGCAGATTCATTTTATACATAGACAATGTAATTTCTCATATTTCGTCGCGATCCGAATCATCGTCGTTTTGTTCGCGTCTCTATATCCCCACCCCTATTGTGTTCAAAGGCTTTGACGTCTGATCGTAAAGTTAAGCAAGCCTTCGCCCTTTGCGCGCGCGCGCACTATAGAGAAATCCTACGTTGCTAGGATCCTAGTTTTAATAGCGCGAATTAAAGGGAGCCGTCGTCTATTTTCAATGAAAGAAGTTTTCAATCGTTCAAAGGAACAAATTTAACTAGTAATCGTCCTGTAGCCATTCTCTGTCCGTCTCGTTTGCGGTCCTTTCCTGTCTTTTTCTCTTTCCTTTTTTTTTTTTTTTCTTTTCGTTCGTTATGTCTTCGTTTCGATTGTTTCGCACGTACGTTATTACTACAGATATACACATATCTGCCGTCGTATCTGCTCGGGTTCATCAGCAAAATCTCTTCGTGTTGTTTGCCGCATATTTGGCCGAAGCGTGTACTATCATTTTTATTTTTATTTTCTTTATTTTTGCTTCTTTTTTTTCCTTTTTCTTTTATCATACATGCGCCCGTGTGTACGCGTATAAATATAAAAGCGCCAAACGTGATCTTAAGCGAGGCTCCGATAAGGATCGATGAACTTTATATCTTCCATGCCTTTCCGATTGTCGGCCGGAAACGAGCTAATGTACAACACGTTTACTCGATTATTGATTTCATCTTTTCGTAAGGTATACGTACGTGTAGTAAAAAGAGGAAAGAGAACAAAGGAAATGTTTATAAATTGTAAACTCGCACTAAAATCGCCGACATTTGTATACATTATTACACATACAATACATTATTTCGATGATTGTTTTATTTATAAATGGTCAACAATCGAAAGAGGTATAAATATTTAACGAGTAAAGATTCGAATGATGGAGGTACGTAAGCGTACGCTTCTACGTACGTATAATTGATCGTTCTTTCATTTTCTCTTTCTTCGGTCGATCATTTAATCCAAAATTCATGCGTTGTCCGACGACGACGACAACATGCACCTTTCACCTTTCACGAGAGAGAGAAAAAAATGGAACAGAATTTGACCACTTGACTGTCGAGTATAAACTGTACTATGTACGCGAGCGATTTCGTTGTGCAAATTTTTTGTAAATTCCGCATGTTGCGAGCGAGCGAGCGAGCGAGAGAGAGAGAGAGAGAGAGAGAGAGGAATCGACAGGAAAGGAAAAACGAAAGAAAACGGTAAGAAAAAATCCTGACACGAATCGCTTCCCCTCGCGTGTTTGTTACACTCTTAGTGTAAGACGCGCCTTTACTCGAAAGATCCTTTGAAAGTTTGAAAACAAAAAAGAAAAAAGGATCGAAATTACAAAGATTATTTTTCGATGGCGTATTTGTGCGGGATTATTCGAATCGATTGACGAACGAGACTAGCTAAAAGAGGAACAAGACGTATTGCTTATCGCGTCGGAAAGTGGGCCCGTCTTTTGTGTTCTTACTATCTAGCTGATAAAAAACTAAATAAAGAATTGTTAAAAAAGAAAAAGTAATTGCGCGCGGAGGGAGAAACTCGAATCTGTACCGATTTAAAGGGAAGGATATCTTTGTACATAAGAACGGTAAAGATACGATTACGGTATACGTATAACGATGATTATAACGAAACTTTAATAATCGACCGATGGCAAAGATCGTTTAGAAGAGATAGAGAAATAGTGGTATGAGGAATATATGAATAATAATATCGACGATCGATCGTCTTTGGCGACGATCGATCTCGTTTGTCGAAGGACGAACGAGAACCTCTCGACGGGAGGAAAGTAGGAAGAGGAAGGACGATTGCATGCGTACCTAATGTTATAACGATACGAACTCTGTAATGGTTATCGATTCTCATTATATTTTTGTACATAATTGGGGAGAATTGCTCGAGAATAAAAGGAGATTGAAGAAACGGCGACGTCTCCCGAGAGGTGGTCCTTGCGGCTAAGAGAATGAGAGAGATAGAGAGAGAGAGAAAGAGAAAGTGTTTACCTTGAAAGCTTGATATGCGAAAAGATTTTGAAACGAACGGTACGCGAAAATTAGCCACTCACCGGCTCCGACCTTTCGTAGGCAAAAAATTCGATCTTTGGAATTGGACGAATAAAAGGTCGTTGAAAATAGCTAGATGAGATAAAGACATATTAGTCGTTATTATGGCTTAGGACAAGTGTCGCTCAAACAAAGGGGAGATGATGAATTAATAGAACAAAGTAATTCGATGGATGAGAAAAGTTTGAAAGAAATAACATTCGTAAATTGTGAGATGTCAATAGAGATTTATTTATCGTTTATTTATTGCAAGTTATATATTTTTATTCATAATCAAGTATATAAGAAAACGAATAAATGATCATGTTTCGTACAATGGTTGCTAAAAAGAAGGACTCGTCAATTTTATTATCGTAGATAATCTACGATATGTCGATCGTTCCTCGATCCTTTCTTCATGCCTCTCGACGATCGTCGATGGATTTGTAATACGCGCGAAAATGCAAATATTCGAAACATCGAGAAATTATATAACTGAGTCGTAGAGACTGCGTCATCTCTGGACAAGGAAGCGAATCAAAATGTAATCCCGCGTTTTTTCGTCCATCACCTCGATAAGGTTAGAATTTGGAACTATTCGACGAATACTTTCTGATAATACAAATTTGCGTTAAATCGACGCAAATTCTAGTTATCGATGATGACGACGACGACTACGACGACTACGACGACGACAACGACGACGATGACGACGACGACGACGACGACGACGACGACGACGACGACGACGACGACGACGACGACGACAATGAGGACAAAGACTGGTACTTCAGTCGTTGAAAAGAAGGAGAAGAGGATCGATCGCGTGTAAGGAGGTAAGGACACATGGTCAATAGCCGCTTATATCGTTCTGTCAACGAATCGGCAACCTTATTTAATTCGACAAAATAATCGCTTTTTCATATATAATCGAACCTATTCGAACTATTGAAGAGATCGTGTCAATTTAATCATGTTCCGTCGATATCGTAGATTAGCTGGACAAGGTTAGAACGTGAGCGGACGCATGCGCGCACGAAGCCATCATAATTTAATACCTTTTCTCGATGGGAATCCACTCGTTACGAGTGTTTCCAAAGTCCTTCCATCAAAGCGTTATCAAAAATGAATGTTATCATTAAAGTTTAATTTCGTTCGTACGATTAGACGGATTCCCTCGCTCGCGTACTTGATCTCAACGTTTTAATCTCCGAATATAGGATTTATTCGTTAAGAAACAGTAACGAATTCGTCGTTCGCATTTTACTCGAGTCATTGGGGGAAAAAGATATATACATAGAGAGAGAAAGAGTGGGAGGAAGACGCAACCAAGACGCAACCAAGACGCAACCAAGACGCAAATCAAGACGGAGCCCCGCCCGATATATTTTTAACTCGATCATCCTTGTAGCAAAGGCATAGCGAGAAAATTTATCCGCAACGTGCACGCGATGTGTCGAGCCATGATTCTAGGTTAGAAAATTCGCGAGTGCGAAAGAAACGTGCGCGCGCGTGCGTGCGTTCTTCGACTCCGTTCCAGGGAGGAAGTCTCATACTTTTCTCTCGGGGCACTTATCTCCTATAGAAAGATAAGACGACAGATAAATGTCGAGGAAATAAGGCTGAACTTTAATCGATGCCGAGCATCGTCTTCTTTCGGAAAAGGAGGCGATAAGGAAAAAATCAAAACTGTGCCTCGCTGGTATGTACGCTCGAATCTTGGCTCGTTTCTTTTTTCTTTCTTCTCTTTTCTTTCTCTCTCTCTCTCTCTCTCTCTCTCTCCCTCCCTCCCTCCCTGTCAACCCTCTTTGCCTCGCCGTCGAACATTCCTTGCCTTTCCGCCAAAATATTCTTGTTTACATCTTATACGCATAATGACTTCTTTTTTTTCTGTCATCTATCATATTTCGTTGACATAATATAAAAATAAATATAAGAAACGAGAGACGAAGGCGAAAAGACGATCGACGCGATCGATCGGAAAAGGCGCGAAGTCTGTGCTGCTGGTGTTTGCCGAGGCGACAGCGATTAAAATAGACCGCGATTCTTCGGCCTAGTCATTATCTATTATTAGGGATTTTCGTTGGTAGTCCTAGGACGGATTAAAAAAAAGTGCAATTTAAATTTTCAAAGGCGAACGCGCCTTTTTGACGTTTCGCTTAATTTCTTGGATATAATTAATTTGCGCGGGTTCCTCGACGTCCATTAATATCGGAGCAAGTGCATTAAAGAAAGCTTCGCGATTTGAATACAGGGAGCACGTAATAAAACGGAGCACTCGACATAACATTGTAATCTGTATTCGTATTTACCTTATTCTACGTGCGCATATCCAATAGACGGAATAACGACAATGACCGTCAATTATTTTTACGCGTTATACAAATAAACAGTATATGCATATTATTTTCCTTTCGTTTATCGTCTTTTATACGCGTTATCTGGCAAAATAGTTAAAGCCGGCCTAAAATCGACCGTACACGGTCGAGAGAGAGAGAGAGAGAGAGAGAGAGAGAGAGAGAGAGAGAGAGAGAGAGAGAGAGAGAGTGGGAGGAAGACGCAACCACGACGTAACCAAGATGCAAACCAAGACGGAACCCCGCCCGATATATTTTTAACTCGATCTTCCTTGTAGCAAAGGCATAGCACGAAAATTTACCCGGAGTGTGCATGCATTCTTCGGCTCCATTCCGAGGAGGAAGTCTCGTACTTTTCTCTCGGAGCACTTATCTCCTATGAAAAAATAAGACGACAAATATGTCGAGGAAATAAGGCTGAGCTTTAATCGATGCCGTGCAACGTCTTCTTTCGGAAAAAGAGGCAATAGGGAAAAAATCGAAACCGTGCCTCGCTGGTATGTACGCTCGATCTTGGCTCGTTTCTTTTTTCTTTCCTTTCTTCTCTCTCTCTCTCTCTCGGTCAACCCTCTTTGCCTCGCCATCGAACATTCTTTGCCTTTCCGCCAAAATATTCTTGTTTATATCTTATGCGCATAATGATTTCTTTTTTTCTGTCATTATCATATTTCATTGGCATATAATATAGAAATAAATATAAGTAACGAGAGACGAAGGCGTAAAGACGATCGACGCGATCGATCGGAAAAGACGCGAAGACTGCGCTGGTGTTTGCCGAGGTGACAAGGATGAAAATAAATTTCGATTCTTCGTCTTTGTCATTATTTATTATTAGGGATTTTCGTTGGTAGTCCTAGGAGGAACTAAAAAAAAAGTGCAATTTAGATTTTCAAAGGCGAACGCGCCTTTTTGACGTTCCGCTTAATTCCTTGGGTATAATTAATTTGCACGGGTTCCTTGACGACCGTTAATGTTGGAGCAAGTGCATTGAATAACGCTTCGCGATTTGAATACAAGGAGCACGTAAAACGAAACGGAAGCACTCTACGTGACATTGTAACCTGTATTCGTAATTACCTTATTCTATATGCGCACATCCAATAGACGGAATATCGACACAATGACCGTCAATTATTTTTTCCCGTTATGCAATTAAACAGTATATGTATATTATTTTCTTTTTGTCTATTATACGCGTTATCTGGCAAAATAGTTAAGGAGAGCATAAAATCGACCGTACACGATCGAAAGAGAGAGAGAGAGAGACCTTTTTACGATTCGAGACCTTGAGATTCTTATATACCCGATCCGGAATTCTCTCTTCCGCATTATAAAAAATTCTTATAATTTCGTACCTTGATAAGCGCGACTCGTTGATATCCAACTTTCTCATTTTCCTTCGATTTGTGCGAAAAGCACAATCGTTTCTTATTCCCTCGGGCGGAGGAACGATTGCCGTAAGAAACGAACTTACGCGTCTGGAATCGCTTTTATAGATATAACGACGCACGACTCTGAATGATCATTTATATATTCCGATCGTGTAGATTCACGAGAGGGCTTCTACGAAGAACGTGGCCTTCGACCGACTCCCCGCATCGCATTCGACGCAGTCAGATATATATTGTAAATGCTCGACCGATAAGTCTGACGATTTTAACGAACGAACGCTTCTTCCTTTCTTTCTTGTTCCGGTCATACCGAGACAGACTACCTTGGCATAACGAATTCTTTCTTTTTCAAGTTTTCTTTTTCTTTTTCTTATAGCGTACATAATCGAGAACAGCATATGAAATTTTCTCCGATCGGTCGGTGATTCGAATAACGCGAGAACCGCGAACCGTTGTTTCTCCCGCAAATTCTTCCTCGTGCATGCGTAACTCGAAAAACCGAAGAAAAACCGATAAATGAAAAAAGAACGTTCATAAGGTCGTCCAATAGGATCTTTCTTCACCCGAATAATACGTTTCGATACGTTCGAACGAAGAATTTAGAATAGGATCGCCGTAATCGTTCTTCGTCTGAGCCAAGTTTGAGTATTTACCTCTTCTAATCGACCTCGTCCGTATCTTCCGTACGACGATACCGCCGACGTACTACTACTATCTTACTTCTTCCTTTCTATATTCTTCCATATAGCGAAATCCAAATCGAATATCCATATAGCGAAAGCTGATGCCGATCGATAAAACGATCTAACGTAACCGATCGAACGGATCGAACGAGCGCCGTATTGTAAATCGCCGAAGGAATCGGAATCTATTTCTCCGACACGCTCTATTCGATTTGTTTCTTCCTATTTCATCGCAAATATGTAATTAGCCTTGCCGTCCGGCTCGGCGATTATTGCGCGTAGAAAATTGCGTGGGTATCTTACGAAAGATCGTAACTCGGCGGTTTCGGTGTCGAAAAGAGGTCGTTTAGCGAACGTTTCGCGCGCACGCGCGCATTATGTCAATTATTATAATACGTACGGAATATTATCAAATGCTGTAAAGATAAGTACGATCGAGGGTTATGCCCTTTTTTCTTCCGTCGTTTGCTCTTATTCTTCCTTGGGCGAAGACATTTTTAAGAGAACTTTTTACAACAACTTTTATTTCTCCGATGAATATAAAATTATTTATTATCGAAAGAAGGATATAAACGTCTGGTCTATGAATTATTATGAATTATTGATGTATACACACAAGATTATAATAAGGTTTAGTGTCGATTCCTCGGCCTATATGCTTCCGAATATATTTCTATTACGATTATCCCTAGGTGCTTAGTAAATAAGCGCAAAGAGAAAAAGCGAGCGTTTTCGTTTGATCGCGTATAAGTCAGTAGGGTGCGCCATTGAATATAATCAATGTGTACATAGGAATTAAATGTCTCTATTTATGTTTTTCCTACTATAAGTCCGATGTAAAATTACGTGACGTATTTGAAAATGCAAATGTTCCCTTTTTTCAGAGTCGATTGGTCGATCGGCTATGGACTTTGTTATTTTGTCATCGTTGGAAAGATTCCTTGACCCGTTACTACAAAGTCCACTTTTTCAAGCGAACGAACGGATGAACGAACGAATGAATTTCTTGATCCGTTCCAAATCGATCCTTGAATCAAATCTTTCGGACGATCTTCTTCCCGGACGATTCTTAAATCATCTATGTCAATACATGATTATCCAAATACGTATATATATATATATATATATATATATATATATATATATATATATAAATTTTCTTAGAATTTGTAAAATTTTTTAATTCATCTACCATCGTTTACAAAAAAATTAATGGCTACTCATTTCCTTGCCAATGTTATTTCAAATGACGTCATCGATGTATTTCTTGCAATTAATGAAGGCATTGAAGACAAAGGCTATTTCAATGCTTGATCAAATTCGTATAATTACGTGAATAATGCAGCATATTCGTACGTACACGTGTGTAAGCATGATTAAGAGATTTACGGATACTTCTTGGCGCTATAGGAGAGTGGAAAAAGAGCGTGACATCGCGGAAGGTAGATAGGATGGGGAGACCGGTGTATCAACATGGCGACTCGGTTAAAAGCAATGAACCGGCGTCAGATCTGTCAGTTCGCAAGCCGCGCGCTCAGTCCGCATATTCTAAGTGTACATACATATGTGTATATATATATATATATATATATATATATATATATATATATATATATATATAGTTGTAGCTTTTTCACCGATAGTTTATATCCTTTCTTTCTTTCTCTCTCTCTCTCTCTCTCTCGCGCGCCCCCTCCCCTCCTTATTGCCACTCGCCGTTCTATCTCGGTGGTCAATTTTATACATTTTCGTATCGTTTCTTTTTTCTTTCATTTCCTACATTCTTGATTTTATTCTAAAAATTTGTTCATTATAAAAGCAGAAAAAGAGGGAGAGAGGGAGAGAGAGAGAGAGAGAGAGAGAGAGAGAGGGACAAAGTCGAAGAGAAGGAAGAAAGGAGAAAGTCGTTCGATCGGTTTATCTTGTTCATAGTGTTGTCGTCGAGCAACGCTTGTGTGTGTGCATCGAGTTCTTATAAAATCGACATTGTTACGCCAAGCTATTACGCATACGGGACTGACTACGTTGGACTTTCTTGGGGATTTTGGTAAGCGATAAATGAATCATCGTTCACACCACTATTCCAATTCGTCGATTTAAATATTTATTTCGCATTCATGTTTCATTGAATATTAATAAAAAAAGAAGAATCTCTTTGATTCGCAATTGCGAATATGATAAATTTCGGCTAAATTTCCTAATTTGTTACGACTTTGTCGCGTCTTACGCGAGGGAGGTATCGATAAAAGATGGAGAATAAAGGGATTGCGAAGAATTTTATCCGAGAAGGAATCGATGCGATCTCCTTTTGTCATTAACGATGCATCTGATACATGCACGTGCCCATTCGATTTCAGTTCGTTTCGCGGTTCGTCTCTGTTGAGAACGAGAGAGAAAGGCAGAAAGGAACGTGATAACATTTAATGGACATATTTATAGTCGTTTACTAAGCTCAGTCGCTCCGTGGGGGCCACGAGAATACGAGTAACTTGGCTCCAAACAAATTCATTTTGTCTACGGCGAAAGCGAGAATAAATCATATAGATATATTTCTTCCAATCTTCGCGTTACGTCCTACAATATTACATTATATATCTCTATAATATTACATTTGAA
This sequence comes from Vespa crabro, assembly GCF_910589235.1. Taxonomy (NCBI): domain Eukaryota; kingdom Metazoa; phylum Arthropoda; class Insecta; order Hymenoptera; family Vespidae; genus Vespa; species Vespa crabro. Next base: position 24,308,637 of record NC_060955.1, on the reverse strand, counting down.
TTTTGAGACTTGAATAGCAAAATAAATAGATCCGATATCGAAGTGTCTTGTAAATATTTTTGAAACAAAAAAAAAAAAAGAAAACGTACGCGCACCCATAGAATTTCGCGATCGTATTTAAGATTAAGTATAGAAAATAAACATGGAGGATATTTTCGTCGACATCACTGACGGCCTTATGTCTTTTACCTCGGTAAGCTTTACGAATTGTCAACCGACGGATGGCGGGCCGTCATCGGTACACAAGGTCGAGCGTGCACCTTAAACGGCAACTTCCTCTTACTATCTAATAAATACTTTAGAGTAATTTCGAATAGTATGGCGTATAATCTCGACGCTATCTCACCCGTATCTCAAATTCTCTAATATCGTTACCCATTATCGATTACAACTTCGACACGTGTTCTCGGGAAAAAATAAAGAAGCATAACTCTTTATTTCTTTCGACCGATTCGTCATCCTCCCCTACAAACTCTACTTTCATTAGATACCTACAAATCCTAATTTCATTTGACATTAGTAAAATTAATAAATATAGTCATTTTCATCGTTCCTCGTGATATCATCATTTGTAATAACCCCGATAAGGAAGTATTATTGTTATAAGAATTGTTTCTTTGCGAGAGCAGAGAAACGTGCGTTCTCAGATACATCTCTTGGAAAGTAACGTAGCTCTCTCGGTTTCTTCAACCTCTCCGTCCGCGAATCCCTATCTTTAGAAATAAATCGAGCACGCTCGCTTTCGAGGATAACGACCGGCCTGTTGTTATGCGCGATAAAATACGTAAACTATTGTGACGATGGGAAGGAAGAGGAGAGGTTTTTCCAACGCCACCTTTTCAAATCCACTTTTAAATGGATACATACTTAATGTAGCGTAAACTCAAATAGGATCGCTTTGTCTCAGCACATGCTCGTCACATATATATACCTATCTCGTAAACGGGTTTTTATCGAAAGACTATTGGCTAAGATTGAACGGTCAACAAAGACGTCTTTCAAGACGTCAAGCGATTTTTCGTTATATTTTGGATCGATTCGATCGCGCGCTCATTCGTTTCTCTAACAACGAAAAGTGAGCGAGACGAGAGAAAAAACAATGTAAAAGAAATATGTGTGCGCGTGTGTATATTTTTTTTTTCTTTTCTTTTTTTTCTTCTCGCTATGAAAAGTACTATCGATTCGATTTGACCTTATTTTAAAAGTACATACTCGTCGCGTAAATCGAGATACTCCGCGATTGGCACAACGTTTACAAAACATGCCATGTCTCAAGGATTACGAAACGCGAGCTCCTCTTTTCTATCGGCTCGCTCTTGCACACGTTTAAAAGTTATTTACCTGGGTCGCATGGACATCTTGACATTGTAAGTACGTACGATACAAGTCGTGCCTCGAATTCAAATCGAGTCGAAATCGAGTTGATTTTGAAAGCAAAGAACTATTGAAGGAAACAAATTTCTAATAGTATTTACCTAAATAGAATGTCATTTCTTATAAGTGACTCATCTCTGTAAACGATTTTTTAGACGATCGTATTAATATGATCCTCAACGAGTGCCGGTAAGAAGCTATCGTGATAGAGTAGAGCGATAACGCACGGATCGTCTGCGCGTTTGTATAACGATAAATCGAGCGACGTACGATAATGGACAATAAATCATTCGACGAGATATACAGAGATTTTTGATGCCAAGAAGGACGCCAAAACGAAAAGAGAAGAAAATGTTAAATTTTGGTATTCGTGATCTCGGGAAAGGCACAAATGCACGCCAACTTCTCTATTTATTACATGAGAGAAGATTGCGACACACGAATGTGAATTTTCTGAAACAAATCGAATCTTGCTTTCTCTCGACCACTGGCGGCGCCGCTGCCCTCGCCTTAGTATTAGCCGACAAATTTTGCGAGATTGTACGTCTATCAGACTATTGGAGCTATATCATAGAAACTTATGCTAAAACGAAAACGAAAGGTCTTCGTTAAAGAAATGAAGTTGAAAGAGACCGCGTTAGTGCTTTCGCGTTTCTTCGTCGTCGTCGTCGTCGTCGTCGTCGTCGTCGTCGTCGTCGTCGTCGAGAAAATACTTTAATACAGCGATTATATAAAAGGAATTGTTTCTCTCTCTCTCTCTCTCTCTAGCTCGATCGCTCGTTCGCTCGCTCTCTCTCTCTCTCTCTCTCTCTCTCTCTCTCTCTCTCTCTCTCTCGCGCTCAACTCGTAGTCCGCTCTCTTTCCTCATCACGACGTAGCATCACGCGCTGCCATTAATACGTTAGGCCTTATGGCAGCGCGGTGCGCTCGCGCGCACCCGCGAAACTCCGTAAGTCGCGAGTTCTTTCAGCGAGTTCTCTCAGCTATGCACTTTCGCTCCTCGCCGTTGCGGCTGCTGGGTACGATGGTGCATACTAGTGCTCGATATCCAGACGAGTTTTTCCATTGCAAGAGGAACGCGCGTCTAAGATCTTACAGGTGCGAGAATGACGGGTCTCTCTGCGATTTAATATTTATCTCTTAAATATATCACGCTCGTGGGTGGGTGTGTGTGTGCGTGTGCGCCTTTGCGTTACAACAACCTTGCCCCGTTTCATCTTTATCATTCTTCCTAATAACATGTCGCACGTGACAATATACAATTCCTTCATTCCACGTTACAACGAATAATAAAACTATCGCGAAATTATATACCTTAGATCGATCGAAAATTTCGTAAATACATTTGCATTTGAAGGTAAGAGAGAACAGAACGTAACACGCTCGTCTTTCTGCACTCTATGAGAACGGGGGCTACGTATCGGCCTCGATGCAGCCTCTAATTGCCATCTTTAAGTTTAAAGTGAACTCAATTGCTTTCCTACGGTGACATGATCGTTGAATCTCGTCAATTCTCAGAGGCCTATTCAAATTAATCCCTTTGTCCTTTGCGACTTTTCCCCATCGATAAAAATGGAATTTCTTCGAGGAATAAAGTAGAATCGCCGATGAGGAGCAAAAGGGGAGTCGTACGTACATTTTTCTCTGCCGTTTAGCACCGGATAGAGACCAACGATACGTTGGTATAAAATGACGAAAAAAAAAGGTAGCTAGGTAGGTAGATAGGTAGGTATAGATAGATAGTTTCGTAGCACACATATAAACGCGTAACGATGAACGATTTTCTTACGCAACGACACAATCCTCTCTCGCTCTTTTGCAATATACGTACACACCCACACAGACACACGCGCGCTCGAGCAAAGACAGACAGGCAGACAGATACGAGTTTGAGCTCGAGCGTGTGGAAGCCATGGCCCGTTTTCCGTGCTCGAACCGTTATTATGTATACAGTTTTCGCAATATATTCTCAAGGTATTTTGTTTGCTCGACGCGTTTTCGAGTTTACGTTTTGCAAGCGAGCAAAAGGATCGGTTGCGATGATTTTGCGATCATACGCAAGGTAAATATACGATTTCTATCAGCGAAGGACAAGAGGAGCCTGACCGAGCCGAGCCTCTTAGCGTCGATACCAATTGGTACACCTGAAAGATTTGGATAGACCCAATCTATATGTCCGTGTACACGTAACACACCGCGACATTTATAATAGGTCGAAGGACATTTCTTTCGAATTCCTCCAATCTCCCTCCTGCGTGAGATGAGGAAACAGATTGAGAAGGGGAAAAAAAAAGAAAAAAAGAAGAAAAAGAAAAGAGAATTAAAAATTAAAAGGTAAATGTTTAGCTCGAGAAAGAGCGTGCGCTCGATCTAATCGATTCATAAAGAATATGCGTACGTATAACTCACGTGTACTTGACTTACGTGAATGCGCGCGATCGTAATACGGAAATTCGAGGTCGCTTCGATTCATGGTCGATTTTATAATGTTCGGTCTGGACGTAGGCGAAATACATTATGAAAATAAAAATAAAGAAGTTCCGGAGCGCGCGTCGGAATTTCGAATAAAAGTTCGACGAAGAATATTCTTGTCTCCGGGCGGACGTTACGCAATGCGCTCGCGCTCGCATATATAATCTTAATGCTACTATCGCAAATACCTAAGCCTAGGCTGGCATAGGCGATTCTTAGCGCGCGAAACTTTGTCCAAGAAATGGCGTTATTTCCTGAAGAAAAATTTTCCACGAGCCAACGATCGTTATCCGGACTCGAGGATGAAAGGAACGTTTCGCTCAAGTAACGAATCGCGTCAACTTCGATCTTAAGAACTTTTTATTTAATTACGATTCTCTTTTCGCGATGCCCCCCCCCTCTCTCTCTCTCTCTCTCTCTCTCTCAGAGAACAGATTAATAGGTGAAAGGTCGTACGTCGAACGAGAGAAGACGCGCCGACGCTTTACGAAACTTTCCTCGCTAATACAATGTGTTCGTCTCTCTATCTATCTTTCCACAGAAATACCTACAAGATTTCTCTTATATTCGACGAATGTATGCGATGGATGTAATTCATAGATATGTCGTCGAATATAAATCCTCTGTACGAGCTAGTATAGAACGAATTCTTAAGCGCGTATTCTTCGGTTTCTTCGGCAGATATCTGCATTTATTTGCAAAACGTGACTTCTTTGTTTCAGGAGGGATACGTGCCGAGCCTTTATTCTAAATTTCCAGGACGAAGCTGTCTGCCCTCGTCCATAAACAAAATGTCGATTATAATTCAATACGTGGACCGGTTCCACGAAATCTTGGACAAACACGCAGGTATGTACGCACTTGAACCTATCTCGTTTAACATATACCAATCGCGCATCTACGTGTATACGCATAGGTATATGTCCCATGAGAGATATTATTTAGCTTTCAATACTCGTCGCGGAGCCCTCGAACAAGTGTCATCTGATCTTCAGGGTCATTTCTTCGAGACGCAAACCGGAAACACTATCGATCGTTTTTTCTATCGATCTTTCCTCGTTCATAAGTTTCCTTTCGATGGCTCTGTCGAGCTAATGATTCTTTCTTAATCATTTTGACTTTTTTATTGGCCTATTAGTGCCAATTTATTTTTTTCTTCGATCGTGATGTTGAATAAAACGATTTAAATGTTAAATTTCTTTCCACGGATAGTGACATTTTTTTTCTTTCCACGACGACTATATCTGATTATTTAATGACGGAAATATATGATTATACAATAACGTCACGTAAAAGTAATTTTAACAAAGATCATTAAAGTTAGCTTTAACGTCTACATAATGAACAAAAATAGATATTTTTTCTCTTTTCTCTCTTTGCTTTTCTTTTTCTTTTTTTTCCTCCTCCCCAAAGGAAGAACGATGGTCGAACGGATCCCGATCGTTAAGTCGCTAATTAAAGTCGAGAAGAAGATTCGACATCGGCCAAAAGAGAATTAAGCGTTGTCTCCTTCGCGTTTTACAATATCGTTAATAAGCTCTAATCTATTACAATTTCCATTTCTCTCGACAGATGCTTCTTTCTCTATAAAATAATTTATTGACTGGCATACACATAAAGGTAAATTTCAATGAATATATATATATATATATATATATATATATATATATGTGTTAGAACCGAATAATATTATTATTGACAATTAGCAGTTTAAACGAACGATAGTACGTCGATGATATTTATTATTTTTTCAAAGTTATCGAAAAGCATCGTGTTTTCCTCGTAAGAATCTACTCGACGTTCATTAAAAATGTGTCAATTTACCGCCACTGGCATATTTCCGTCGAACGTATGCAAATTCAAACATTGAATGTTATAAAACGTTGAAGAACTATGCAAAAACAACTCGATAAACTGATGAATAAAAAATACGATTTGATATTAACATAAGTCCAAAGTGAGTATTCATAAATTATCATGAACGTGTATATATGCATATTGCGTTTCAAATGAAAATAATTGACTTTTGAACTTGGATCGTAAATAAAGATCGGTCGTGTAGGAAGAACAAGAAAAGTGACAAACTGTCATAAGAGCCGATGCTACCGAATTGTAAACAAACATCGTCACGCGAACGTCGAATGCGTTTGTAGATTCGATCGTATTTATTCATAGTTTGTATCTAACGTGTCGGGTGATTTCGACGATAGGACAGGCAGGAAACGTTAACGCAAGAAGGAAATACAGTGGAGGAATACGCTATGGTATATGCGTTGATTGAGAGTTAATGATTATAAAGAAATTAATAATACGCAAAGATGCTTATATTGTTTATTCGAATGATTAAAACTTTTATCGTTTGTATCGTTCGTTCCTTTTCTATAGACGCACGAACGACGAACTGGCTATTGATGAGATCTCCCTTTCCAACTCTATTCATATGTCTTACTTATATATACATCGTCAAAGTTTTGGGACCAAAGCTGATGGAAAATCGAAAGCCCTTTCAACTGACGAACGTTCTCATAGTTTATAATTTGCTCCAAGTGATCTTCTCGGCGTGGCTCTTCCACGAGGTAAGTCCTTAACAATTTCTTTCCCCTCTTTCATCCTTTTCCAACGTCAAGAAAATCGTAGAGCCTTTAACGAATTTATCGATATCATCATCCATCACTCGTTAACTTGTCACTTCGATACGCGAGAATATCTTCTAGCGCTACCTTGGTAGCGCTCCGATTGGACAGAGATCAATCGACCAGCCGAGAGTACGTTCCACCCACGGATTTCTATGTTAGAACAGCATAATTTCATTTATTTTGGAAATACAGTGCCTGATGGGTGGATGGTGGAGCCACTATAGTTTCCATTGTCAGCCTGTGGATTATTCGAACAGCCCGACCGCAATAAAGGTAAGTTATCAACGAGCGATGTTAGTTACATGAGAGGACTCTCGTCGATCTTGAAAAAGAGAATAAGACATGTGTGCAACGAGACTATTATGGACTGTAACAAATCCATCGTTGTAGATAATAGTAGTCTTTAAATTGGTTCATCCTATTATGCTTGGCTGACGGGACGTGGATGATGTAATTGCATTTTTTTTCCTCTCAACATTCATACTTTTTAGCCTTCGTCTTTGGACTTTCGTAGGTAGAGCAATAAGAGGAAAGAAATGGTCGAAAGAATTCTGCATTTTTCCATTTCAATCACTTTCGAAGAACTTTATATTCCATATTCGAATGTATCTATTGGGTTGGCAAGTAAGTGATTGCGTATTTTCTTCTTATTTGAAATCCGGCAATCATTTAGTTGTCAACCCAATACAATACTATACGCTTATATTTTCTAGTCTAATTTCTTTCTTTCTCCTCTCTCTCTCTCTCTCTCTCTCTCTCCCCCTCTCTCCCTCTCTCTCTCTCCCCCTCTCTCTCTCTCTCTCTCTCTCTCTCTCTCTCTCTCTCTCTCTCTCTCTCTCTCTCTCTCTCAAGTAGCATATTGACGGTTGTGGTTGCAGATAGGAATGTCCGGATGGCTGACTGGAGAGTATTCTTTAAAGTGTCAACCTGTAGACTACAGTGAACGACCCCAAGTACTAAGGGTGAGAGGTCTTGTGTTCCCTATTAACCCATTAAAGTAATTATGTACTAATAAATTGTACAATTGCTTTCGATTTTTTTATGGTAATAGTAACGTTTGATTCGAGAGTAGTAAAGTTTGATCGATCCGATTCAATTTAAATAATTAATATATTGATAACTATGATCCGATCTTTAATACTTTCAAATGAAATTGTGTAAAATTTGAAGTTCGACATATGCTAACTTTATGTAACTAACATTTTAACAATAAGATAGACAATTAGATGATGAAAACAAGTAGTGTTGGTAATTGTAGTTGATAAAAGTAGTATTTGGTAGATACCAGCATAATCATTGTTTAATGTTGTAACATCGGTATATATGTATATAGAGGGAGTAATGAGTAGACCAGCTTCGTGCTTATTCATAGATTTTTTCCTATTTCTTTTAACATACGACGAGACTAGAATACGATCGACTTACGCCATAATATCGTATCAATTGCAAAATGAAAAGAAAGAGAAATAAACTAATCGTTGTGAAATGATGGAATTATTAGATGAAGAATATAAATAAGAACATTAATCATATCGATGATCTTAGATGGTGCACGCCAGTTGGTGGTATTACTTTTCGAAATTTACGGAGTTCATGGATACGGTAAGCGGCACCACAATCATTCTAACTATCTCTAATGAAATGAACAGTAAACCTGAGATGCAATGCTTTATCTTTCAGATCTTTTTTGTACTGAGAAAAAAAAATAACCACGTGTCGATGCTTCATGTTATCCATCACGGCTGCATGCCAATGTCCGTCTGGTTTGGCGTTAAATTCACTCCTGGTATGTCATTCGCGCGCGCGTGCGCGCGCGAGAGAGAGAAAGATATTTCAATCTGATATACAGATATACATGTTCCATCTGATATAATTTGGAATCATCGTTTCAGGCGGTCACTCAACCTTCTTTGGATTACTCAACACCTTCGTACACATTATCATGTACACGTACTATTTACTCGCCGCTCTAGGGCCAAAAATACAGCCTTACCTCTGGTGGAAAAAGTATCTTACGGCCTTCCAAATGATCCAATTCGTATTAATAATGATACACGCCTTCCAATTGCTCTTCATCGACTGCGATTATCCGAAAGCCTTCGTCTGGTGGATCGGCATGCACGCCATTATGTTCTTCTTCCTCTTCAACAAGTTCTATCAGCAAAATTATCAACAAAAGAAGACTACTAAAAAGATGACAAGTAATGGTATTGCAAATGGCAAAGCGAACGGCGTCATCTCAAATGGCAATATCGCCAGCAACGGCACGATAAGAAGGGATGCTGCGGATTATTACGTTAAAGGAGAGAGTTTAGCAGCGACAGAATTCAACCTTCGAAAAGGTTATCTTCTGAACGAGTGACCCAAGCAAAAAATTCATCGTCGTTGTTCTTCCTCTTCTTTGCCACCAAATGCCTTCAAGTCACATCGACAGCTCGTTAAAATGATAACCGCAACGTGGATCTCTCCTCCTTGGCTCATCCATCTTCCTCATTTGATATTTAACACTTTTGTTTTTTCTATCTCTCCAAACCTTGCGCCGTTCTTTAAACTTTCAATTCCTCTTCCTTGCCTTCATAGGTACTTTTTTAAAATCTACCGAGTTAAAGTTAAAGACGAAAGGAGAATAATTTTTATTCGACCAAAATTCGCTTTTTCATCCTCTTTCCCCTTTATCCCGTTCGAAAGGTATATACGTATATCGTTGGATGACACGTGTCTTTTTAAAAAAGAGGAGATTAAAGGGAAGCGCGCATCAGGGCCATCGTGTGTACAACAAAAAGCACATGCTTACAAGTACGTAATCGATAACGACGATTTCGTTTCGCGATATCGTCTCTCTTGGGATTTCTTGTCTTTCTTTCTATAAATCAAATGATAATAATTAATCGATACGTTTAAGGTACGCGTTTCCGTATCTTGGAAATACTTTACCGCAAAACTCTCGCTATCGAAGGAATCGTGACGGTGGAAGGAAATCCTCTTAGAGATCGGTTAACTTTCTTATTCCATCGTTCTTTTTACTCGTTTCCTCGTTGCATTCCATAAGATTTGCGATGTGAATATTATTATTTCGACTTGCTCGAACGAATAGCTTCGTGAGAATATCTGACTTGTTAAAGTGGAATATATAGGCGAGCTCGCGATGCGTCTAATGTTGTACATAATAAATTGAACGGGCAGTAATGTTAAACGATGAGGAACAATGCAACCGTAAGCGTAGCGACTTGTGTCGTGTCTCGCGCGTCCACGTGTATCTGTCTGCTGTCTGTGTGTCTGTGGGTGTATGTGTGTGTGTGCGTGCGTGAATGCCATGACGTCGCGCAAAGCGAAGAAAACCGTGGTCTCGATGATGTTTTTCAAAAAAGGAAAAAAAAAGAAAGACATACGTATATGTGTGCGTGCATTAGTGCTTGTGCGTGTATATGTATATTCTAAGGACGATCATAATCGTACTCCTGGTTGCTCGTTCACCAGCTCGTTCGATTTTTCGACTTCATTTTTATTCGCATTACATTAAATTACGACCACCAATTTCACTCGCTTTGGATGTCTCTCGTACAACCCTGTATATAGATAGATTAGTTTTGTATTATCTAGAAAGATCGAGGTATATGATGCTATGCCGTCAATACACCACTAATGAAATGATATATACATGTGTGTGTGTGTGTGTGTGTGTGTGCGAGAGAATGAATTAAAGGGGATGATAATGCGATTACTTCCTCGAGAATATAATCTTTGGAGATAGTAAATAAGCGCACGATAATCATAATTAATGTGCGCGTGCATATTTGTGTGTACAAATGTTAACACTCGTCGAGATGAAAGAAATATTGTTTTACATATTTGCGGCTATGTACATAAGGATTCTTCGATAATGCGCCCTCTACAATATCTTTTGAAAAGATAGCTTTATTATTACTTTCTTTTTCTCTCTGTCCAAAAACGATCATTTGTTCGGTGCCCCTCTCGTTACATTTGAACGAGATTAAGATCTCTATTAAAAGGAAAGAAAATAATAATAAGGAGAAGCTGCTAATTATTCTTCTTTCTATCGGCAGGGAGTTTGAAGTTGTATCGTTATAAATATTTCTCCGCATTCAAAAGCCGACTTATTGTATCACACGTGAATACTGCCTAGTTTGTATTTGAAATATTCAGTCGAATCGGGGTGGGTTAATAAAGTAGGAGAGAATTGTACAATATTATATTCTTATATAGGGGTATGTTTTATAGTCAAATTTATGAATTTGCGGTGAGTCCGTTCGCGACACATGATGTATTTTTGTTAATAATAAAATACTATGCATTATAGGAACGACAATTTGAAACTAACGCTAATTCGTTATTGGAACGCTATCGACCGCATAAAATTTATACGTAAAACGTGATAAGCTCGTAGCTCAGATGGCGCTGCGAAAAGCTTCATGTAAGCCTCATTTGGTATAATTCCCTTAACAAATTTTTTCCATCGAAAAACATAGAAAATCTTTTATGCGAAAATAGTCAGTTCCATTGTCATGTAGAATAACCTAATCCTTTAAAATATATAGAAAATAAATAATATTTGCGACACGCTAGTCACCCTTACAATACCATTTATCTGGAGCATTGATAACAGAAATATTGATATCGATGGGCGAGATATTCCCTTCGTCGTAAATGATTAAAGAAAATCGAAATTGTATATAAGAGAATCTAGTAGATTTCATATACGTACTTTTCTTATTTCTGGTATATTTTTACTCTCACCATGTATATGACATGAGAATATTTGAAAAGTATAACGAAAATAGGAGAAAGAGTATCGACAAGTTCGATATGCCGTTAAATATCCGGAAGTAGAGAAACATGTGAGTCATTCGATGAACACGCATCGGCTATTCGTGCGCTCCTATCGTCACTTTTCCTTTCTTTCCCGCCCACGAAAGCGAGCCATTTGTAATACGATTTGGCGACATTTAACTGTTTTTTCGTCGAAAGTATATCGAAGGATAAACGAGAGAAAATATTACTTTTCAAAATTAACGCTAGTCCTAATAATATATATATATATTGCTTTCTCTCTCTCTCTCTCTAATGAAACATTCGGAAATATTAAATATAAAGGTGAGCGCATTTCTATTCGGGATCTATGTTGAGAGCCACTGTTTATCCGGTCTTCTGCTATACGTCAATGGTAAAACTGTAAAGTGATAATAAATTTTGTAAATCTTTGCGAAAGACCAAGATGGTTTGGTATGCGAGATATATCGGCATTTGAAGAAGATAAAATTTCATTTGATAACAATTATCGTAACGTAGACGCATTGCGAATTAACAGTGGCGCACAGTTAGCGGCCAGCGGTATCATTGACTAGCGTGGTACGCACTTGCTGCGCGTATCTGACGTCGACCACTCTTGTCCGCGAATGACTACATGTCAAAGATCGTGAGTGTTGTCGTCGTCGTCGTCGTCGTCGTCGTCGTCGTCGCCGTCGCCGTCGCCGTCGTTGGCTCATCGTTGTCGTCGTTGTCGTTGTTGTCGTTGGGTGAAACAACGTAAAGAAGAAAGAAAGAAAGAAAGAAAGAAAGAAACCTCGGCCGGTTCAGCGGGATCAACGTCCCCCGTATTATTCAGGATGTTGGCGTTAATCAATAGGATCTTAGACTGGTTCAAGTCTCTCTTTTGGAAGGAGGAGATGGAACTCACGCTTGTTGGACTTCAATATAGCGGAAAAACTACATTCGTTAATGTTATAGCGGTACGGAACTTTTTGTTTTACTGCTAGCACGATACACCTCGCCCCGAGTTTCGAGCCGACAAAACCGACAAAAGAATGAAGTCGAGGAATGACGAAACGATGCGACACATATATCCTTTAAAGAGCACCGCATTTCACCGAAAAGATCGCTAGCACGCGTGCACCATAGTTTGGTTATATTTTCTACTTCGTCTGTGCCTTAATCTTAAAATAATAGATTGTAAGGTGCGTTTTTAAGACTAGGAGGAACGGTTGTTTATCCGTTTAATCTTTTCTTCAATCGTATTATAGATGAAAGGTCTTTAAACAATTAGTGAGTCAAAGTTTGATCTTGATATATAGTTTTCCATTGAGTAGATATAAGAAGATACGATAAAGCTTTGAAATGTAGCCCATCTGCTATAGCGCAATTGACTGGCTTTTATAAATGTCAAATGTTATAGAAATGTTTTTCTTCTTTTTCCAGTCAGGACAGTTCAGCGAAGATATGATACCAACGGTCGGTTTTAATATGCGTAAAATAACTAAAGGTAATGTTACCATTAAAGTTTGGGATATTGGCGGTCAACCAAGGTTTAGATCCATGTGGGAAAGATACTGCAGAGGCGTCAATGCTATAGTATACATGGTCGACGCAGCTGATTCGGAGAAAATTGAGGCCAGTCGTAACGAATTACATAATTTACTGGACAAACCTCAACTTTCCGGTATACCAGTTTTGGTCCTTGGAAATAAAAGGGATCTCCCTCATGCATTGGATGAAAATGGACTTATAGAAAGAATGTAAGAGATCATTATAAACAAAATGGTCAGTCGCATTAAATTGATCTTTAATGATTATGCCGTAACAATTTTTTTTCTTGTTCTTTAGGAATTTATCAGCGATTCAAGATCGTGAGATTTGTTGCTATAGTATTTCCTGCAAAGAAAAGGACAATATTGATATTACGTTACAATGGCTTATAGCACATTCCCGAAGCGGAATACGCTAATACGCATAAAAATATTGTGCTATATTCGTGTTGGAAAACCCAAAATATCGATAAAAGCATTGGGATCAATCGCACGAGGAGTGTTCAGTGGATTTTGTTCAGGATTCAGAATCGAGTCATTATCGTAGAAAAATTTCTTAAACCTAAGCTTTAGCAGTTCTAAGTTTACATACGAAGAGTTTGTGGCGAAATTAAGCGGCAGGGGGGGGGGGGGGGGGGGCGAGAGAGAGAGAGAGAGAGAGAGAGAGAGAGAGAAGAAAGTAAAACAAACAAAACAAAACAATGCTTATGCCAAGTACATTTTTGTGAATTGTAACATGATGAAAAGCTCGAATAATCTGAGGGCTAGTTAGCGTTAAGGAACAATTTTTTATATTTTCGGTTTTAGATACTCGATTCAAACATCAGTGCTATTATTTGAACTTGTACCATTGGAGCATAATAGTATTTAATGATTATGATAGACCACAATGATAGCTGATACAAATACAGGCTCAAAGGTATTAATATTAATTACTATATAATACGCAATCTCTTAAAATTACTTGATAACGATTAAAAGATCACCATGTAGAGATTTAAAAGGATTGATTGCTAAATGTACATGATACGATGCTGAGTAAACTTGTATAATTAATGAAGAATAATGGACTATACGATATCAATTTATTATGCTCTATAAAATATGATTGTGTGTTATGTATATGTATATACGTATATATGCATATATACATATAAATAAAACCCTATAATCCATTTTTTAAATGGATGCTCGCCTATGTACCGAATCCTAATCTCATTGGGGAACGTATATGATTTTATTATAATACTTTATTCATCTTGTACTTTTAATTACATACGTTTACTTCATCTGCGTTTATTTGACTTTCTTCATCATTTCATACTTATTACAAATATTCCATTAAGTTGCGTCAACATTACTTGAATTTATATTATCCAGCATTTTATATTATCCCAGATATGTTTCCGTGTCTAGAATAATGCATACGCATACTGCAGTCTTTTGCCGGTGAGAAGATTCTTCGTAATTTGCGCATGCGCAAAAAATTCACTTCACTCTAGATGTCGTTACCTTGATTTTGATTTGTCTAATTACCTTCTTACTTGTCAAGGAACTTTACGCCGTCAACTCGTTGACTACAGTACAATATATTTTGTTGATTAATTAATATTAAATTATGCCTCCGACAAACGACGACGACGATCCTTATGCACATGCTGCTAAAGGACCTCTTAAATTAAAAAACGATCAGACCGTGAGCAAAAAGTAAGTACAATCATAGAACAGTTTGTGATTTGAGGTTAAGTTTATTTTTTAGGACGTTTTTAAGGACTAATAATAAAATAAATATTCCTTAAATATTCTTTTATGTTTGATATAATATTTGATTTCATTTACTCATTAGGAAAAAGAAAAAAGATAGCAAAAGTAAGAAACTAGTGGAGATAGCCAATAAAATCGAAGAGGAGATACCACGGAATATTGAAATAAAGCGTACAAAGGCGGAAATAGCTTTTCAAAAAATGCAAGAAAAAATGGTAATCTCTTTCCTTCGTCGGTAAACGCTGTGTGCACGCACACACACACACACACACACCCAGTGAGAGAGGGAATAGTATGTTTCATATAGTTTGTATTTATTTCAGCAAAATGAGAGGATAAAACAGAAGGCTTCTATGACACACAAACAACGCGTCGAAGAATTCAATAGGCATTTGGATAGTTTGACAGAGCACTTTGACATACCAAAAGTCAGCTGGACCAAATAAAGGCACCGTTTATTTTTCGACACATTTTTATTTATTTAGATTATAAATAACAATCTGTGACATAGTTTATAAATAAAGCTTGTACAAGTTCATTTTAATAACTCGTATGTAGTATGAAAAAAAGTGTAATATTATATCTATATAATACGTCTATATTTATCATGCTTTTAGACTAATCAAATGTATAAAATTTCCATTCATTAAATAATGTTATAAAGAAAACTATCTCCAATATTCTGATATCGGTGAGTAAAATAACGTTTTTGTATGCTTATTATAATATCCATTGTATGTACATTAAAGCACAAATTGGACGGAATATTTGACTTTTATCCATAGTCTACACTATCTTTAATACTGTTTAATATTGTTTGGTAATCGAGACAAAAGAAATGAGAAATTAAATGAATATAAGTTATTTGGATTTGAATAAGGTAGTACATATGTGGTTTATATTTCGTCGAATAAGCTTTCGTTAATGACCTAAAAGAGAAGGTGCACGTTGCGTAGAAATTATTTTAAACGAAAGAAATTTAGTGTAGACAACGCGCCAGCTATTACTGGCCACGCGCGCACATATGTACATGCATAAATGCAATTCAACCATTTCTTAATTGTGTGTGTGTGTGTGTGTGTGTGTGTGGGCGCGCGCGCGTGTGTACTGTACTTGAAATTCTTCTCCATTGTAAAAATAATAAACGTCTTAAACATCATCGAATAGAAATGATGAAGATGATCAACGAACTTTAGTCATCATTGCGATGATATATCGAACTACGAACTATAGAATCATTGCCGGTGTTGTGGCAAAATATAGTTTTAATAGAAAAATATATGATCTTGAAGAGATACATATGCGCTACACTCGTATATGTATATGTATAAAATTGAGCCGAGTAAGAAAGACTAAGAGTCCCGTAAGCAATAAGGGAGACGTTACGATCGCGTTATCGTTACCGTTACCATAATGGAAAACTTTAATATAGTTTTCAGTCTGCATCCATGGATTACTTCCATCATCAAAATGCATCGGGCACTGATCGCGTTCTCGTTCGTATTCCTGTAATAAAAATAGTTGACATTGTTGTCACACTGACAACAATGACTTTCCCTTTTGCCCTTTATGTGTAACGTTAGGCAAAAAGGAAAAAACAAAGTAACTACTATACGTACTTGCAATTCGAGTGCAACTGCTGCACCTTCTGTATAATTGCTACTCGTAACGTCTTGCTTAAGATCGCAAAATGGTCCGATTGCCTGAGACATTAATACTCTGTTCAAATCTGCTCTCTGATATACCCAACAACGGTACTTGCTGAAAGGATCTAATTCGTCGTATGTAATAAGATAGGATTTTAAATTTTCTTTCCAATACCCAATACATTTCATTTTATAATCGGGTTCGCCTATAATGAGAAATAATGAATGAATTGAAATAATGAATAAATAAAAGG